>NC_068999.1:46899792-46904062 GCF_001194135.2 Octopus bimaculoides
GTTTTGCGTAGAATGTGTGCAGTACCCAGTAGTGCAATTTTCTGTATGTTATATATATTTGTAAGTCCTGGTGTTTTTGTTATGTATTTGTCTGAATATTTTTTTATTATACCTAAGGCACCTACTATGATAGGAATTGTTTCTGTTTTTAGATTCCACATTCGAGTTATCTCTATTTCCAGGTCTTTGTATTTTGAAAGTTTTTCCATTTCTTTTAGAGAAACGTTGTCATCTGCTGGTATTGAAACATCAATTAGAGGCATTTTTTTTCCTTCATGATCTTTGACAACTATATCTGGTCTATTTGCATTATTATTATTATTATTATTATTATTATTATTATTATAACGGTTCAATATTTGGTAGATTGAGGCAAATTTCTACTGCATCATCTGCTGCACCTCCGTGCTACTGGTATGCATGCAGCACTGTGTGTTCTTTTCTGCTGTGGGGTGCATGCAAACTCTTCCCAGCACTGAATTGTGTTAGTTTTTTTATTCTTTCAGGCGTGGTGCAGTCTTTTGTTATGTTACTGCATGTATTGTGTGTTGAGTGTGTAATACTTTGGTTTTCTAGCTTGCTGGTGGGAGTTTATTTCACTGGGCAAATGTTGTATAGAGAGTGTCTTGTATTTGTGGGTTGTTTTGTTTCGGTTGTATTATTGGATTGATAGTATCTTGTATAGGATGTTGGCTGTTCCTAACAGGGTCATTTTTTGAACAGTGTGTCGTATTGAGGATCCAGGTGTAGCTTCTACATTTTTGTTCATATATTATTTTTATCATGCCCAATGTTCCAATTATTATTGGTATTGTTTTAACCTTTATGCCCCACATCTTGAATATTTCAATTTCGAGCTCTTTGTACTTTGACAATTTCTCCACTTCTTTTTTGACGATATTTTGATCAGAAGGGACTGCAATGTCTATCAGTAAGCTAGTGTTTTTTTAATCCCCCAATCCTTGACTATTATGTCTGGATGATTAGCTTTTATTTCTTTGTCGGTTTGAACCGGTATATCCCAGATGATTGTGGCCTGATCTTTGTCTTGTACCGAATTGTAGAAAACACGATTCTGTATATGCTATTGTTTTGTTGTTTGTTCCTTCTTGAGCCATGCATGGCTTATAAGGGCCGATCTTCCCGGTTTCATTGGCGTATAGGATCCCCCCACCTGGATGGGACGCCGGTCCGTCGCAGGTGAGCTGCTAGATGCAGGAGGAAAGAATGAGAGAAAAGTTGTGGCAAAAGAGAGAGCAGAAGTTTGCCATGACACTTCTGCCGGTGCCGCGTAGAGATTAGGTGTTTCGCTCATAAACACACACTTCATGCGCGCGCGCGCATGTTTTCATGTGTCCACCTACCGAGTGACAACCTGTGTTGGTTTGTTTACGTTTCCGTAAACACCAAAAAAAGCAGCAAGAAGCGACCGATAGAATAAGTATCAAACTTTAAAACAATTCGTTCCGGAGTTGATTTGTTCGACCAAAACCTTTTAAGGCGGTGCACCAGCTTGGCCGTAATCCAGTGACTGAAACAAGTAAGAGATGTAAGATAATTGTAACACCCTCGAAAATGTATCTCTGTAAAATTTCCATGGGGCACTAGACTGCAGTTATGCCCTTCTGCTCTACCCCCTCTCGCTTTCGGTCATATGTATACCTATGCGTGTGTGTGTGTGTGTGTGTAGTATATTTGTATAAGAGAGTGAGAGAAAGATTTAAGGAAATTGTCTAACACTTATTTTGAATTTGTGTTTATATTTTGCATGTTAAATGTTTTGAAAATATTGACAGAGTGGAGTGAAAGAGAGAAGAGATAAGAGGGAAGGGTTAAAGTTAGACAGAGAGGGAGAGCGAGATAGGAGAAAATGTGAGACTTAGTAAGCGGGAAAGGGAACACAAAAAAAGGAGAGAAACGAAGTATTTCGGACAGAAAGGAAAAAAAAGAGAGAGTCAAGTATTAGTTTAGAAAGATAGATAGATAGATAGATAGAAATAACGAGAAAGGGAGAAACTTTGTGTGTGTATGTGCGTGCGTGTGAAAGTTGATTTACAAAAGAATAAAGTGAAACAAGATGTATGTAAATGAGAGACAGAGAGAGAGAAGGAAAGAAAAATAGAAAGAATGAGAGAGAGAAAAAATAAAAGAGAATGAGTGCAGTTGGTGACCAAAGGAAGAAATATTGAGTGGAAAAGAATGAGAGAAGGAAAAAGAAAAAAGAGATCAAGTAATATATATATATATGGCGCGAGTGGAGTCGGGCATTTTAAAAGACTTTGCGACTGTAACAGAGACGAGACATCCCGCAACAAAGTAACAAAACCCCGTCGGCGCCTCTCTTCCTCTCCCCCTTTCCCTCTCTGTAAACTTATATACTCCTCCTCTCTCGTTCATATCTTCATTTCTTTTCCCATTCTCTAAATTAATATTTCCTCCCCTTCTATCATTTATATCTTTATCTCTTTCTCTCCCTCTCTCTAAATTTATATCCCCTCTCGCTCGCATTCATATCTTATTATTTCCTCTTTCTCACTCTACAATCTATATTTTCTCCCCCCTCCCTCTCATTCATATCTCGATCTCTCTTTCCCCCTCTTTATCTCTCTTACCTCTCTAAAAGTGTAATTTCTCCCATTCTCGCTCTATTCCTCTCTAAATTTATACCTCCTCTTCCTTTCATTTATATCTTGTTCCTTGCTTTCTTTCTCTCTCCCCCCCTTCTCTTTCTCTTTATTCCTACCCTTATCCTCCTCCCACTCACACCTGTTATTCTTCTCTATTTCCTTTCCCCCCACTTCTATATCTTTTTAAATGCTTTTTCTATCAAAGTCCTTCGATTTATTCATTTATTTCTCCTTCCTAACTCTCTATTTTTCGTCATAAATCCATTCGGCTGACCAAACTCTACACCTCATCCACAATTCCTCTGCTCCTCATCACCACCTTACAATGTCCCCCCTGGTACCCAAAGTATCAGTTAATGAATCAACTTACAACCGACAGATACCTAAAACTCATTAAACAGACCTCTAAAACGGAAGTTTTTCATTTGCAGACAAAATTATTCTTAACGGTCGTGCGTTTATATATATTCTTTCTTCTTTGATCGTCACATTTTTTTGGAACATTTCCCAAGCGAGTCCAGCCAACAACATTGGCAAAGGTAATTGAAATCTTCCTACTTTATTCTTCACTGTTTGTTGTTTATATTTCAGTAATCAACCCGTGATTTACAACTGTGTTAATAATTTATGTTCTAATTATGATAAACTAATTTTTATTTCATATCATAATATCAACACGATGGTTAAATATCAAAGAAACAGGTTTGATTTGATACAGCGGGCTCTGCAAACACTCACGGTTTCGATTCCCATTCTATTCCTTCTGAAGTTGGGTGGGAAAATAAATAATGCTTTACAAAAATTGAGATCTTAAGCCTATATATATATATAAATATATATGTATATGTATTTAAAAAATCGATATAATTTACGATGTCAACTGGTCTTGTGTCAGCGGGAATATGACTAAGATAAAGATGTTTGTTTACTTAGAAATGACACTTGACCTGTAAACAAACACATGGCGAGGGGGGGGAAATGGAAGAATGAAGTAAATTCAGTCCAAGTACGCTACTCTAGATTATTGCAAATCCTTCCACTGCATTATTATTATTATTATTATTATTATTATTATTATTATAACAAACTATCTTCATAACTAATGTTTAAACAGTTCCTACAAAAACCTGCGAGAAAGCCTGTTTCGCACTAAGTTTATACAGGTTACTACTAGGATGTGTAAAGTACCCGGACTTCACAGGGTGGCTTCTTTCCTTGTTAGACTGGTGTTTGCTGGAGTCGAAGGTAATTTAGATTTTAAGGAAAACGGGACAGCAAAAAAAAATATGGGACATGTCATGTTAAAATGTGTGGAAATATTTTATATTTTTCTTACGTATTTTTTTGATGTCGGCAACAGTCGAGGATTTAGTTGTGGAAAATAATTTTTCGATTATGTGAGTGCGTGAAATATTTTTCCTTGGATCTTTTTTATGAGAAACTAGGCGGGAGTAAAGAACACGCACACCACCCGTTTTCAACTAACAAAAGAGGAAAGAAAAACGAAAAACCGGCGATTTCCCTACACTTGTATGAAAAATTCCGCGTGAAAGCGCTACCTGTCTTTATATATATATATATATATATATATATATACACACCACACACACATATATATATAATGTGTGTGTGTGTGTGTGTGT
>NC_068999.1:46904072-46910088 GCF_001194135.2 Octopus bimaculoides
CACACACATATATATATAATGTGTGTGTGTGTGTGTGTGTATAAACATTAAAATCCGATATCGTAAATTATAATCTGACACAATATGAAAGGTCTGCTCGTGTTGTAGTTGGACAAAAGAACCAGCGAAGAATGAGTCACTTGTGTTTCCATTATAACTTTATAAAGTTTTCAGTTTTTAAATTCTGCTGACCCAGTATTTTCAATTATTGTTCATTGTTATTGAAAATGGAAAATATATAGATTAAAGTTTTAAACAAGCTATATAAAAGCTTTCTCATTGAATAGAAGCTGTTTCTTCCGTTTTTTTTAAAACCGTTTCTACTTATAACTATTAAAGTTAAGTATGTTATTGTTATCGAAAATATGATAGGCTTTTTTTTTTAATTGGGCATATCTGAAGACAGGATGCGGATTTTTAGATAGGATGTTTTAATGGGTTATTCTGGAATGGGGCTGTAGGTAAGTGACGCGTGAATAAAACCTGTAATAAAGTTCTAAAAACTTTTTTTTTTGAATGGGTATGTATGTATGTATGTATGTACGGATATATTGAAGGATACGCGCATGAACGACGTGTGTGTGTGTGCGTGTGTGTGTATGTGTGTTTCTATGATCGAACATTTCACTTCCCAACCCCATAGTTTTGGTTTCGGTCCCACTGCATGTACTAGCGGAGCTAGAGTGTGTGCTACCTGGGGCGGCCCTTCAGTTTGCCGCTTCCGGGACTTCCACAAAAAAAATACATAGTTCCTACAGCAGACCCAAAAGTGGTGTCGCCCCCATAAAAGTGCCGCCCGGGGTGCCCCCCCCCCCTGTGACCGGTGACCGCAGGGGTTGCAGGGGTTTAGCAATGGCCCTGAATCTGTCTTTCACTCTAAGGGAGAGGTCCTTAATTACCAACATAGGTAGAAGCTCTCTGAACTTTGCCCAGCCCGTTCTTATTCTCGCAACTACACTTTCAGAACTTCTTCCACCCCTGCTAACTCGGTCTCCCTGGTAAGAGAAGCTGTCTACTACTTCTTATGATCCCCCAAGCATTTGAGTGAATCTATTTTTAGTGCATATTTAGTGCTTATTGTCCCTGCACATTTGCCACATGCAAAGACTATTCATCATCATCATCATTTTACGTCTGCTTGCCATGCTAGCATGGGTTGGACGGTTTAACTGAGGACTGATGAGCCAGAGGCTGCACCAGGCTCAATCTGATCTGGCAATGTTTCTACAGCTGGATGCTCTTCTTAACGCCAACCACTCCAAGAGTGTAGTGGGTGCTTTTATGTGCCACCGGCACGAGGGCCAGTCAGGCAATACTGGCAACGACCACGCTCAAAAGGTATTTTTATGTGCTACCTGCACAGGAGCCAGCCCAGCGGTACTAGCAATGACCACGCTCGAATGTTGTTTTTCATGTGCCACCAGCACGTGTGCCGGTACATTAATATATATTGGGTTGGTGCATAATTATTGTGGCTTTTTTTCAACGAATTTTATTCAACAAAAACAATAACAACATGTAACAAAAACATCTTTAAATGATTATTCCGGAGCATATTCACCATCTACCTCAATTACTGCTACCCATTTGCTTGGCAGACTGTCAGACCGTCATTTAAAGATGCTTTTGTTAAATATTGTTATTGTTTTTGTTGAGTAAAATTTGTTGACAAAAAGCTGCAATAATTATGCACCAACCCGATGTGTGGTAAAGTAGCTTGCTTACCAACCACATGGTTCCGGGTTCAGTCCCACTGCGTGGCACCTTGGGCAAGTGTCTTCTACTATAGCCTCGGGCCGACCAAAGCCTTGTGAGTGGATTTGGTAGACGGAAACTGAAAGAAGCCCGTTGTATATATGTATGTGTATGTGTATGTGTATATGTTTGTGTGTCCGTGTTTGTCCCTCGAACATCACTTGACAACCGATGCTGGTGTGTTTACGTCCCCGTAACTTAGCGGTTTGGCAAAAGAGACCGATAGAATAAGTACTAGGCTTACAAAGAATAAGTCCTGGGGTCGATTTGCTCGACTAAAGGCACCGCTCCAGCATGGTCGCAGTCAAATGACTGAAACGAATAAAAGAATATATCACATTACCGAAATCTCAAAGCTACACGATGATGTAATGATTAATTCAAAACCATATGATTAAACACTTTATAGTGTCTCTATACTTAATAGTATCAATTCAATAGTGTTTGTGCCCTTTAATATTCTTATTCGCCATCTTTAAAAGCCAGCTTTTATTAACAGATATCAGTTCTTGTTTTGTCAGTGAAGTCTCCTGTGCTTTTTTTTCCTTTCAAAATAGAAATTTGATGCATGGCAAGAATTTGTCAATGACAAGTTTACAAACTGAATAAACCAATAGATCCTGAACATTCTCACACTCGACTGGTTTATCATGAGAAGTTGCTGTAGTAAATGGCTAATGACACCTGGCCAGACATGTGACAGACATAAAGTCAAGAACTAAACCAAGAATAAGATTCTTGAAATAAAATGAGCCAGAGAAGACTTTATCACCGAAGTTATTGAAAGTGTTATTTCCTCATCTCTGTTGTTGTCATCAACGTTTTAACATGATGTCCACTTATCCATGTTTGCATGGGTTAGACTGAATTAGTTGAGGTGGATTTTTTGTGCAGCTGGATGCCCTTCCTGTCACCAATCCTCACCTGTTTCCGAGTCAGGGGATATTGTGCCAGTGACCAGACATGTTTTCATGGAAGATTGGAAATGAAGGATACCGCTTGTATGACAGTGGCACTTGTTTACAGCTATCATACAATGTCAAGGGAAGGAGAAAGTAACACACACACACACACACACACACACACATGCATACATACATACATGCATATATGCATATATATATGCATGTATACATACATGCATATATGCATACATACATACGTATATACATACATACATGCATATATACACACATGCATACAAATACTTGCAAACATGCATACATACATATATTTGGAGAGAATTTATTCCCCTGGCGTCCATGCTATTCTTCAGCTACTTGCCTTATCTGGAATATTCTGCAGAGATTATCATATGGCAACCACCATAGAATATATTTGTTTTTCTTAGAGAATGGCTATCAAAGAATGTTTGGTTCATCAGGTTGTTCCCTCTCCAATCAATTTTTGTTCTCGATACATAAATATTATTGTAATCGATGGAATATTGAGGAATTCTATTCCTTTTCACCATTTCTTGCCACCATACTATCATCATCATCACCGTCATCATCATCACCATCATCATCATTGTCATCATCACCACCCCCATCATCACCACCACCACCACCACTATTGCTACCACCACCATCATCATCTTCATCTATTTAAGAAACAAGAGGTCCTGCAAAATTCCCTTTGTTGTTAGCAACTATTCAAGAGAGACCTTTATCTTTGTTGGCCCCGCTCATCTTGAAGGACCCATCAGGGCCAGGGGTTTCAGTGCCTTCACCCACAAGATTCCATCAAAATGGAATCAAAGTCCATCGATTTTGGTCAGTTTTGTTGGAAAAGTGTATTTAGCACTAGTTTCTTAAACAGATGATGGTGATGGTGATGGTGATGTCGATGATGATGATGATGATGATGATGATGGTTGTGGTGTTGGTAGTGGTGATGATGTAGATTGTGGAATAGATTTCTTCAATATCCCATTGATCACAATAATGGTCATTTATTGAGAAAAAAATTGATTGGAAATGGGACAAACCAATGAATTAAACATTCTCTGACAGCCATTCTTAGAGACAAACCAATCTACTCTCTGGTGGTTGTCATGTGATAAACTCTGCGGAATATTCTGGATAAGGGAAGTAGCTTTACTCTTTACTTGTTTCAGTCATTTGACTGTGGCCATGCTGGAGCACCGCCTTTAGTCAAGCAAATCGACCCCAGGACTTATTCTTTGTAAGCCTAGTACTTATTCTATCGGTCTCTTTTGCTGAACCACTAAGTTACGGGAATGTAAATACAGACACACAAACACACATACACACACACACACGCATACATACATATATACATATATACGATGGGCTTCTTTCAGTTTCCGTCTACCAAATCCACTCACAAGGCTTTGGTCGGCCTGAGGCTATAGTAGAAGACACTTGCCCAGACGGAGTGGTTGGCATTAGGAAGGGCATCCAGCTGTAGAAACTCTGCCAAATCAGATTGGAGCCTGGTGTAGCCATCTGGTTTCACCAGTCCTCAGTCAAATCGTCCAACCCATGCTAGCATGGAAAGCGGACGTTAAATGATGATGATGATGATGATGATGATATATATATATACATATATATATATATTGATGGTGGTTAGCTGGCAGACATTGGTTGTACATCTGGCAAGAGGCATAGAGGCATTTTACCCCAGCTCGTTACATTCTGATTTTGCCATTTTGTCTGAGGTGTGACACAGGTTCCAGTCTTTACAGATACCATTTTCAGTAATAACAGCAGCAGTAACAGCAGATTCTACATGTTGTGATGTCAGCTGCCTTGTTACTGGAACTAATTAATATATTATATTATTATCACTAAATGAGATACCACTAAATGTGTTAGCAATTAAGGAACAGATCCATTGTAAAAACATTGACTGATTAATCAATTAATTACACAAAGAAAACTGCCTAATTAAGTCAGGGGAATTGATGGAATAGAATTATTCTAATATTCCACTCTGTGGGTATTTTTTTTTTATTGGTTTCAGTTATTGCGGTGTGGCCATAGCCATACTGCAGCATTTTCCTTAAAGGTTTTAGTCATATCAATCCCCAACAATCATTTTAGCTTGGTACATATTCTATCATTCTTTATTCATTGAATGGCTACATTTTATCTTGTGGTATGAAAGAGATGGACATCAACACATGGTGAGAGTTGGTGACAGGAATTTTATTCTTCTCTCAAGCAAACAGGTACATATTGGGCTTCTTTCAGTTTCCATCTACCAAATCCACTCACAAGGCTTTGGTCAGCCTGAGGCTTTAGTTGAACCATGTGGTTTGTAAGCAAGTTTAACTGTTGCTATGTGATGAAGGGAAAGAGTGGGAGGTAAGTCAGTGCCTGGAATGATTCGGTGTGGTGGGAGGCTTAAAGTTACCACTGTAGTGGGAGGCGATGCATTTTATAACATTGTACATTATCTCTAATTATCTTACGCTCGCCTATCTTCACCCCAGCTGAGACCTCCCTAAATTGGATCAATTATTGGAATGCAGCAGAAGATATTGTTGTATTAAAACTGACCATAAATGCTATTGAAACAGGAAAACTTATGGTGGGAAACAGAGGGAAAAAAAAACAAACTGTGAATCGTTAACATTACTTCATTATAATGTTGTGATAATATATGGACATAAATTTTAGCTTGAATGACTGGAAGGAACCAGTGGAAACTATGAAGACGCAACAAATGCAGATTTATTTCTCTCTCTCTCTTCGTTTTTTAGTTATTTATTTGGTTTTGTTTTTACATTTGTAATTTCTGTCTTCGTTATCTGTTGTTGGGAAATATCACGTTTTCAGAATTATTAATTGAAACTCTCTGACGACTTTGAACAAACTGGGTGGATTCAGCAGTGACTCCTTTTGTTAATTGTTGTGAATGTATATCGAATGGTTTCTTTAAATATTTGTTCTAGAAATGGCATAGGACAGTGTTGGTTCTTGTGACTGGGAAACAAAAGGTTGCTCACCCTCAATAGCAGTAATGTGAGAGGGTACTTACAGACTGCGGAAACGGTCTGGCGGTATGGAGAGGCATTGGATACAATGCAGGACATTAATTAAAGCAAGCAAAATAAGCTTGTGCTCTATGCATAGATGTGTGTGTGTGTGTGTGTGTTTGAGCATCTATCTATATTGTGTGTGTGTGTGTGTGTGTGTGTGTGTCTGTCTATAGGTGTCTGTTGATCTGAGTGTGTGTGTGTGTGTGTGTGTGCATGCACATGTGTGTGCGTGTACTGTGTTTGTGCATC
>NC_068999.1:46916264-46921937 GCF_001194135.2 Octopus bimaculoides
TATATATATATATATATATATATATATATATATATATATATATATGTATGTATGCATACAATTCAACCAAATTTCTTTTTTGTTTGACAATATTATTAGCGAGGTGTTGTTTGTGGATAAAAATAGTAAACCATATGGAATCGGTACAGTGCCAGGAGTTAATGATTACGCTTTGTGTTGCTGTTGGAGTCTCTAACATTAACACATTCTAAACACAGGTTTAATAAAGCAATCTCTTTGAAGGAATGTATTCGTGTTTACAGTTTACAATTCATTAATTTTATTTTGGTAGACATTGCTCATGGAATCTGTTGGCAGAAGAGGTAGCCATAGTGGTGGTTGAATGCGCATGAAATAGCAGCTAAATCACCAACAAAATCCCAAAGCAAAACTTACTATCTTGATAAAAGGACGCATTCAGTAATGTCGTCCAGGAGGCAGTATTCTTGAAGAAGATGCTGGATGGACACATACATACATACATACATACATACATACACACATATATATATATATATATATATACATACACACATGAACTTACTTGGAAATGGATGCGCTTTCTATGTCTTTCTCTCTCTCCCTCTTTCTCTTTTTCTCTCTCTCTCATTGCTCACATGTGACCATCGTCCATCTTTCTTTTCCTGCATGGACGTTCAAAAGAACCAACGTTTTTTTTTCTCCCTCTTCTAACTTTTCTCTTTTCAAAAAATTTCTCCCAGCATTCACTACTTTCCTTTCATTCTGGTCTAACGACCCAGAATGTTTGTTTGCGTTCAGTTTCCCTGTAGATCTTCACTGTCATGTTTTTGTTCCCAACTTTGACACTCCAGAAATCCTAAATTTTATTTTACAATTTATGGGAGCAACTGTCTTTCAAACAGGTGCAGCTTCCTAGGTCTAACCAACAGTAGTATTATTCCCTTCATGGGACTGTCACATTAAGTTGACAGCATACAACTACTTCATCGTATCACTACTGCATAAATCTCTCTGAGAGATTTAGAAATGTGTTATTTCTAAAGATATCCTTGGCCTGAAGATTAACCTGTGGTATACACCTTGCTTGGATATTTACCATTTCCAAAGTTCCGTTCCCTATAAACCATACGTAGCCCAGATTTTATGCATTCCATTCCTTAACTCTTGTGTTCTTATTCGTTTTCATCCTTTAACGTCCGTTTTTCATGTTGGCATGGCTAGGCATAAAACTGCACCAGGCTTCACTGTGTGCTTGTGCGTGTATGTATGTGTGTGTGCACGTGTGTGTGTGCCTGCATGTGTGTGTGTGTGTGCGCGCGCGTCTGTGGTAAGAGGTTTGCTTCCCAACCAATTGGTTCCAGGTTCAGTCCCACTGCATGGCAGCTTGAGCAAGTGTTTTCTTCTATAACCCCAGACTGACCAAAACCCTGTGAATAGATTTGGTAGAAGAAAACTGAAAGAAGCCCATTGCAACTATACATACATACAAACATATATATACATGCATTGTACATGCATACATACATAATACATACATTATACCTACACACATGCATACAACATACATACATATTTACATGCATATATGTAAGCATTCATACATCATGTATACATACATACATATATTTACATACATACATACATTCATACATATAAAGGCACCATCAACAAAATGAATGTTTTAAGATAATTTCACTTGGGCCATGTCACAATATGTAAATAAACCAGAAACTTAATGCCTCAACTTGATATCCTGTAGATTTTTAGGCAATAAATCTTAATAAAAGTAAGTCAAAATAAATTTAAAATAAAACCAGTCGGAATATATCTTAACCACATATCCATGCCGCATGTGTCTCCATGTGTTTAATATATACAGTATGTGTACTGTGGCCATTATAGGATTGCAAATTTTGTGTGTGTCTTTGTGCATGTAGATGTCTTCTTGTTAATGTATGTATTTGCATACATCATTGCGTGCGTGGCTTCAATAGGTAGAAGAAAGGGGTGAGTGAATTAAAAACAGGCTTTGATGGTGGTGGTGGAGGGGGACCTAATCATACTGTTGTCGCCACAGAAGTCAATAAATGGGTGACAGTTATTCGGTGGTTAATGCTTTGATCTATAAGATAAACTCCAACCAACTTTGTCTTAACTTTATTATTTTGATTTGCTTTTTATTAAGATTTATTGCCTTAAAACCTACAGGTGATATCAAGTGAAGGCTATTTTCCAGGGGCATATATTCCGGGTGTGCTAGGTATGTGTTGCCCACCCGTCGAAAATAGCAAATCCATTATAAATATTAACCTTGCTTGTGTATTTGTCTCCCCTCTGTCGCTTGGCACTAATGTTAGTGTGTTTACGTCCTCGTAGCTTAGCGTTTCGGCAAAAGTGACTGATAGAATAAGTACTACGCTTACAAAAAATAAGTCCTGGGGGTTGATTTGTTCAACTAAAGGTGGTGCTCCAGCATGGCCGCAGTCAAATGACTGAAACAAGTAAAAGAGTAAAGAATAAAGAGAGTAACTGCTTTAAAATGTACAGAGTAGATGGGATGCTCATTACATCTGACCCCACTTAATAAAATCAACCCCCAAACCCCATAATTTTGGTATCCCCTGTTTAAAAATCAACCACAAGACAGAGAAGGAGCCTGTATAATGTTGACAGGCCACTTAATTAAACTTAATTAATTATCCAACCTGAACAAAAAATGGCCCCAGAATTATATTTGTTACTGTCAGGTGCAAGAGAGATGTGGTGATGGGGGGGAGCAAACGAAAATCTTTCTTTTGCTATTTTTTGTTATTTTTTGTTTTGTTCTTGTTATTCTTTTGTTTTTGTTTTCTTTTTTTCCTAAGGTTGGAAATTAAGATAAATGGCCAAAGGTCTATGAAGTTGATTCGTTAATTTATGATTTGATTTCTTTGAAAAATCTTGCAATCTTAGTGATTGTGTCACATCAGGCATGGCTGTGTGGACAAGAGGCTTGTTTGCAACTGCATGGTTTCAGGTTCAGTCCCACTGCACAGCACCTTGGGCAAGTATCTTCTAATATAGCCACGAATCAATCTGTGCCTTGTGAGTGAATTCGGTAAATGGAAACCATGTGGAAATTTATTGTGTGTGAGTGAGTATGTGTACGTATGTGTGCATGCTTGCATCTTTGCAGCAGTATCCCCCCCCTCACCTTGCTGCTTGACAACTGATGTTGGTTTGTTTACATTCCTGTAATTAGAGATTCAGTAAAAGAGACCACTAGAATAAATACCAGACTTAGAAAGCATCTGTGTTTTTGTGTCTATGTACTGGGGTTGATGTGATTGGCTAGTCCCTTCATCCAAAATTTAACCCCTTTTATTTATAGCATAAAGAATTATTTGATGAAAGTAGCAAGCTGACAGAATCATCGCCATGACACACAAAATGCTTTATAGAATTTCTTCCTTTTTAGTTCAAATTCCACCAAGGTCAGCTTTGCTTTTCATCCCTTCAGGGTGGTTAAAATAAGAAACAGTTAGGCATTGGGGGTAATGTAATTTCCCCTCTCCTCACTCTCCTAAAATCGCATGCCTTGTCCCAAAATAAAAAAGGGCTTTGTTTGATGATATTTAGATGGTAAGGTGGTGATATTTGAATATGATTTGGCTGATATTTCTTGCAGGTCAAACTACAAAATAGTGGCTCCTCTCTCTCTCATTAGCTCCTGCCAGCTATAATTATCAGTAATGATAAATATTGTTGTTGTTTTGGTTGTTGTAACCGTTGCTGAAACCGAATATTTACATTTTATTTTAGACTTCCTTGATCGATAAAAAGAAAGAATATATTAGTAGAACGCTGGGATTAACTTATTGGTTATACTCTCTCTCCCAAAATGTATAGCTTTTTGTCCGAGTCATGTGATGACCTTTAAAACAGAACCTTTAAAAGTCTTGAAAATTGAAGCCGGCATTCTACAACTGGCGCCAATTTGTTTGAAGAACACCAGCTGTTCAAAATGGTTGCTATTATTTGCTGTTTATTGATTTATTTAACCCTATTGCTATTAGTAAGGATTATTATTACCATTAATCAGCATGGCCTAGTGGTTAGGGTGTTGCATTCACGACCGCGAGGTTGTGGTTTCAATTTCTAGACCAGGTGGTGTGTTGTATTTTAGAGCAAAACACTTCATCTGATGTTGCTTTGCGATCACTTTGACCCCTGACACGTGGTACACTGTGCACCTGTTCAGGTAACATCAATTTGATGGAGAGAGGGAGCTTAGTGAGAAAAATTAACCAAAAATGCATGAACTGGACAGAAAATAACGCACAGGAAGTGATCAGTGAATGAGTCATCTAAAAAGAAAAAAATGTGTGAGAGGAGGCATCAGGTTGGCAAATTTCATGAAGCATAGAAGTTTTGAAGGATGTTGTGTCTCAACAGCTAAGAAACTTATGTGGGTTGTCTGTTCTATGCATCAGCAATTCTGAGCAGGAAAAAATGTTTCTGGGAGTTGTTGATACTGCTCTCTCTCTCCTTTACTCTTTTACTTGTTTCAGTCATTTGACTGCGGCCATGCTGGAGCACCGCCTTTAGTCGAGCAAATCGACCCCAGGACTTATTCTTTGTAAGCCTAGTACTTATTCTATCGGTCTCTTTTTGCCGAACCACTAAGTTACGGGGACCTAAACACACCAGCATCGGTTGTCAAGTGATGTTGAGGGAACAAACACAGACACACAAACACATACACACATATATATATACATATATACGATGGGCTTCTTTCAGTTTCCGTTTACCAAATCCACTCACAAGGCTTTGGTCAGCTCAAGGCTATAGTAAAAGACACTTGCCCAAGGTGTCACGCAGTGGGACTGAACTCGGGACCATGTGGTTCATAAGCAAGGTACTTACCACGCGTTGTCTTTTTTTTTAATTTTATTTTGTAAGCTTGTCTATGAGTGTTAACACAAGCCTTAGTCCTTTACCTTTCATATTTCTGTGAAAATACACTGCCATTTTTTGACTATTGACTTTAAAAAGAATGAATAATTTAGTTATTTTACTAAATTATTCATTAAGACTGCTGATTGGAACATAAATTGAGATGCAAAATTGATGGAAGATTTTCATTGAAACCACTTTTAAAACATGAGGTCTGTATCATAGAACCCAATGCAGACTTAAACAGGTCAGTCTCAGAATGGTTGAACTAGGAATTTAATATGTGTGCTAACAAACATTTGCAACAATTAAGATATTTTAGCACATCAACTCCTATTTTAGATATCTATAATGTTATGGTATTTGTTATCTAATCATTTAGATAATTATGATGTTACACTGTGCATTAACTCATATTTGAATCTGTTATGTATGTCAACACAACCCACGCACGTGTGATTTTGTGAATGTTTTTGATTGGCTCATTCTTTTGGTGATTTAGTCTAACCAAAAGGATTGGTTCAGAAGCCTTTTAACTGATACGATGACTAGAGACTGGTGTTATAATAAAATTCGCTCTGATTCCTATCAGAAGATCTTCCCATTATAAGATGTCTGGAATGGGCCATTTCAGATCTTTTATTGATTGCAAGAAGCAAGAAGTTGGCTGAGATGATAAATAGCAATGATAGCATCATCATCATCATCACCATCATCATCATCATCACCATCATCGTCATCATTATCGTATAT
>NC_068999.1:46921947-46922742 GCF_001194135.2 Octopus bimaculoides
GTGCCACTGGCATGGAAGCCAGACAGCTGCTCTGGCAATGATCACGCTTGGACGGTGCTCCTAGCTATAGGCACAAGGCCTGAAATTTGGTGGGGTGGGGGCAATGGGATAGTCGATTACATCTTCATCCAAAAGGATGAAGATTTCTATTATAGGCACAAAGCCTGAAAATTTTGCAGTGTTGGGATGGCAGTAGTGGGTGGGGGAATTATTCGATTACCTTGAACTCGCTGCTCAACTGGTACTTACTCCATCGATCCAAGAAAGGGCGAAAGTCAAAGTTGATCATGGCAGGATTTGAACTCGAAACATGATTATTACATTTAATCAATGTCCCTTACTTTGTTTATGATGGTAGAGTGTGAAAGAAAGATAACAGCTTATTTATGCTCTACACTAACGGGACATCTGTCCGGTCAACAAGGCTCACTATCTTGTTAATGGTATAGATAAACAGATATTCCCTCCCTCTCTTCCTCTTTCACTTTCTCTCTCTGCCCCTCGCTCTTTGTCTATCTATCTATCTATCTATCTAAAAAATAAAACAAAAAGGCAAAAGAGAGTCACTTACTGTTATAGTTTCTTCAATGAGAATATTGACCA
Source organism: Octopus bimaculoides (assembly GCF_001194135.2). Classification (NCBI taxonomy): domain Eukaryota; kingdom Metazoa; phylum Mollusca; class Cephalopoda; order Octopoda; family Octopodidae; genus Octopus; species Octopus bimaculoides. The sequence continues at coordinate 46,922,551 of NC_068999.1, forward strand.
AGGTTACCGTGGTCTTTTCCGTGGGCTTTTCCTTCCACGGCTAAACCTAAACTGTCCTCCCCTCTTTTTACACGAGAACATTACTGTGTGATACACGATCCCTATTGATCGGCCTTTCCTTTTCTCTTTTTTTTTCGATCCCTTTTGATCGAACTGCTCCTTTTTCCCTTCCTACGATCCCTTTTGATCGAC
>NC_068999.1:46924056-46924904 GCF_001194135.2 Octopus bimaculoides
ATAAAAAGATATCTATCTGTCTATCTATCTATCTATCTATCTATCTATCTATCTGTCTGTCTGTCTGTGTTTCTGTCTATCTATCTATCTATCTAGCTAGCTAGCTAGCTATCTTTATATAAGGGCATTACTACAGAATAAGGCCACACACTAGACTTCCCAAATAAACACATTTTACTCTTTCTGATAAAATTCTTGTAAAAGATTTTTATCCCATTATTGAATTTATCTATCTATCTGTCTGTCTGTCTGTCTGTCTATCTCTCTCTCTCTATCTCTCTCTCTCTCTCTCTCTCTCTCTCTCTAAATCATTCCCAACATTTGCTCTGATGACCCATCCAATATTAAGCTGTATTCATAACAGTGTCACTCAGTGAAGTACATTCCTATGAATGCTGGGAATGTTGTTTCGTGGTTGTCCTACTTCAGTGTAGGGTACAAGTAGCTAAGTTATATATAACCCTAGTTAACTTTGGTTATGTTTATTAGTGCAGAATTAGTGTGTGGTTAGTTATGTGGGTGGCTTATTTAGGCTTATTTCCACCCCTTCCTGGTGAATCAGACAACTGTAATTATCAACTGGATAAACCAAACTTGATAATAACTACTGGGATGAAAAACCAATTCTTCTGGCTTGAGACTTTTCAAACACTTGTTTTCTAACACTTTCACTATCTCTCCCTTTCCCTCCTCTCACATATAAATCTGTATGTATATATACATGCATGTATGTATAAATGTGTATGTATCTATACATGCATGTATGTATAAATGTGTATGTATATATACATGCATGTATGTATAAATGTGTATGTATATATACATGCATGTATGTATAAATGTGTATG
>NC_068999.1:46926666-46927606 GCF_001194135.2 Octopus bimaculoides
CCCGTAACATCGCTTGACAATTGATGCTGGTGTGTTTATGTCCCTGTCACTTAGCGGTTCGGCAAAAAGAGACCGATAGAATGAGTACTAGGCTTACAAAGAATAAGTCCTGGGGTCGATTTGCTCGACTAAAGGCAGTGCTCCAGCATGGCCGCAGTCAAATGACTGAAACAAGTAAAAGAGTAAAGAGAAAAGAGAGTATAGGTATAAATGTGTGTAAATGTATATTTGTATAAATGTGTCTGTATATGTGAAGGCGCGTGGCTTAGTGGCTAGGGTATTTGGCTCCCGATCGTAAGGTCGTGTGTTCAATTCCCAGCGGTATGTCGTGTCCTTGAACAAGATATTTTAAAGGCGGTGCTCCAGCATGGCCACAGTCAAATGACTGAAACAAGTAAAAGAGTAAAAGAGTATGTGTGTCTGTGTGTGTGTATCTATGTGTGTGTACGTGTCCCCCTTCTATTTACTTTTCTCTCTCTCTCTCCCTGTCACTCTCTCTCTCCCTGTCACTCTCTCTCTCCCCTACATTTCTCACTATTCACCCTTCGCTCTCCATTCTTCTTCATCCTCATCCCCCCATCCCTCTGCCTTCACTCACCTCCACCCACACGTCTGTCTTCCCTCTATTATCTACCCCTCTATTATCTACCCCTCTATTATCTCCTCCCCCTCGCTCTCTCTCTCTCTCTCTCTCATTCTTTACACTCCTCTGCCTTCCTCCCTCTCCACCTGATGTGTTTTCCACCCTAAACCTGTTAAACCACCTCAATTATTATTATATCCATGATTATTGATTGCACACGTGTGTGTGTGTGTGTGTGTGTGTGTATACACATATATACATACATACATATGTATATATATGTATGTATGTATGTATGTATGTATATATATGTATGTGTATATATATATATATATATATATATATATATATATATAT
>NC_068999.1:46927866-46929115 GCF_001194135.2 Octopus bimaculoides
TATATATATATATATATATATATATATATATATATATATATATATATGCATGCATATGTAAATACAGACATGGTGTTTACATCTTTTCTGTGTATATATAATATTGTCTAGAAGTCTGTAAATCTATATTCTGTAGCATACATGCATATATATGTGTGTGTGTGTGTGTTTACATTATCTAGATAATAACTCTATTGCCTGTTTTTCCAAAGCTCCTCTGCAGGTATCGGTTACCAGATGTTATCTACTACAGATATATCTGCTATATAAATGTGAGTGTATGAGTGTATGTCACGGAAAGCCTCTGAAATGGTGTGTCCTTGAATAAAACAGACAGCTCACCTGGATTCCTCTTATAGCCAATCTTTACCCCCTCAAAGACTTAGTCCGCAGTGAAGATTTTGAAGTGTAAGTTCAAATAATTTAAGAGCTACCAAGTGTTTTCTATATTGAGCATCTCTGGATCTCATCTGTTAATCATCATCATCATCATCATCATCATCATCATCATCATCATCATTATTTAAAGTTCATTTTTTCCATGCTGGCATGGGTTGGACAGTTTGACTGAAAACTGGTAAGCAGAGGAGCTGCACCAGGTTCCAATCTGATTTGGCAAGATTTCTACAGCTGGATGCCTTTCCTAACACCAACCACTCCAAAAGTGTATTTAGTGCTTTTTACACGCCACCAGCACAGGTGCCAGTTACATGACACTGGAATCGGCCATGACTATGATTTCACTTGGCTTGACAAGTCTTCTCAAGCATGGTATATTGCCAAATGTCTCGTTCACTTGTCCCTGCTTCCATGAGGCCCAAGGTTTGGGCCAGTCATAGGTTGACCATTGGTTTCACACCTATAAAGTACTTAACTGTTTAGGCAAATCACCAGACTCAAATAACCGGAAGCACATAACCTCTCTACAACTGGGGGGAGGAAAATCTCACAGTCAGTTTTGTAAACAAAAAAGGTATCTGGAATGGACCTACCTTGCAGGTAGATTTTCAGGTGAGACTGAGTTATCCCCACTTACATTTGGTTCCAACTGCGACGGTTTACAAAGCTGGTGGTGTGCTCCTATTTTAGCTGGCAGAATCGTTAGCACGCCCGGGTGAAATGCTTAACAGTATTTCATCTGTCTTTACGTTCTGAGTTCAAATTCCACTGAGGTCAACTTCGCCTTTCATCCTTAGGTGGGCAGGAGGGGGGGGGCGATAAAATCAGTACCAGTTGAGTACAGGGGTCA
>NC_068999.1:46929125-46929639 GCF_001194135.2 Octopus bimaculoides
CAAATTTCAGGCCAATGTGTCTATAGTAGAAAGGATTATTATTATTATTATTATTATTATTATTATTATTATTATTATTATTATTATTATCATTATTATTATTATTATTATCATTATTATTTCCTTATTTTTTTTCAGAGAGACATAAAGAAAGGATTCAAAAACCTAGACAACATCCAAGGTATTTAATTTAAATATTAATTATATCAGTTATGAAAGTATTGATTATATAACATTGTATCATCATCATCATCATTTAATGTCCGTTGTTCATGCTGGCATGGGTTGGACGGATTGCCCAGGAAGGGGCAATTGCTTAGAACCCTCCTGATAATCCTTGCTGTCGCTACGAGACAAACTTTCTGTAGGTGCCCTACCGAGCGTTCTATTTCAATCTTCTTCAGCTATTATTATTATTATTATTATTATTATTATTATTATTATTATTATTATTATTATTATTATTATTAAGGCAGCAGCTGGCAGAATCATTAGCAAAATGATTAGCAGCATT
>NC_068999.1:46929658-46930776 GCF_001194135.2 Octopus bimaculoides
TTTTTTGGGGGGGGGGTCGATAAATCAAGTACCAGTGAAACATCAGGGTCGATGTAATCAACTTATCCCTTCCCTGCAAATTCCAGGCCTTGTGCCTTTAGTAGAACAGATTATTATTATCATCATCATCATCATCATCATTATTATTATTATTATTATTATTATTATTATTATTATCACTATTATTAAGGCAGTGAGCTGGCAGAATCATTATCATGCCAGACAAAATGCTTAGCAGCATTTCCTCCAACAATAACGTTCCAAGTTCAAATTCTGCCGAGGTCAGCTTCACCTTTCATCGTTTTAGGGCTGATGAAATAAGTACTAGTTATGCACTGGGGTTGATATAATCGACTAGCCCCCTTCCCTAAAATGTCAGGCCTTATGCCTAATGACAATTTGGTGAATGACCCTTCCTTCTATGTAAGTTGTAGAGTCAGGAATTCTTGTCAATTTTAACAAAAAAGTTTGCCTTAAAAAATAAATTATTAACTGTCAAAGACTATTGGTTTCTCCTGGGGGAAGAGTGTTTGTGATTATAAGAATCAAATGAAAATATCCTTTAAATAATTTACTTTTCTCGTTCCAGACGATGTTTGCAATTACCAAACACAGCATGGATGTGCTGTTAACGTTGTTAATTTTAGCTATGATATTTCCTGCACCTACAGTATGTGTATGTAGCAGAGGAGAATCTGGTCTTAAAATTACCAACTGTACAGAACCTGAAGACGATCTCAGCATTGCCAATTTCAACTTCCATGGTGTTGCGCGACCATTCATCGTTGTCATTGTGGTGATGATAGCCACTTTAAGCAAACTTTGTAAGTTCATATTCGACCCTTTGTTTCTTGTTATACGCAGGTTGAAGAATTGAGGTTCTTGAAAGGCGTGGTTGTGTGGTCAAGAAGCTCACTTTACAACCATGTGGTTTTGGGTTAAGTCCTGCAGTGTGGTACCTTGGGCAAATGTCTTCTACTGTAGCCCCGAGCTGATTAATTCTTTGCGAGTGAATCTGGGAGATGGAAGCGGTAAAATTTGTTGTGGAAATGAACATATATATATATATATATATATATATGTATGTATACACACACACACACACACACACACACACA
>NC_068999.1:46932049-46934973 GCF_001194135.2 Octopus bimaculoides
ATAATAATATTAAAAAATATTATTTTTATTATTATTATTATTCTTTGATGAAAACTCTCAGCTTATTTTACTGGGTATGATGAAAAGTGTCAGCTGTCCACAGCCTGCAGACTAAGGTGACACTTGTTTACTGGTCAAGCTTCAAGAACCATTGTTATTGTTTATTATTATTATTATCATTGTTGTTGTTATTTTATTGTTGTTGTTGTTATCACAAAAAATAAAAGAACAATAAAAGATTACTCTGTCTGTTAGTAGCAGGAGTGGCTGTGTGGTAAGAAGCTTGCTTCCCCATCCACAGACTTGCTGGATCTGTGCCTTAATCAGAAACTGTTGTTATATGACAGTCACAAAGGAAATAAATTTCTCCGACTCCTGTTATAAACCTCCTTTCTCAATCAATCAACACTGCTATTTGCTATAATACATTAATAATCTTTTCTACTCTAGGCACAAGGCCCAAAATTTGGGGGGAGGGGGCCAGTCGATTAGATCAACCCAGTATGCAACTGGTACTTAATTTATCAACCCTGAAAGGATGAAAGGCGAAGTCGACCTCGGTGGAATTTGAACTCAGAACGTAACTGCAAACGAAATATCGCTAAGCATTTTGCCCGGCATGCTAACGTTTCTGCCAGCTCGCTACCTTCCACAGGGAACAGAATATTCTCTTCTACTCTAGGCACAAGGCCCAAAATTTTTGGGGAGGGGAGGCCAGTCGATTAGATTGACCCCAGTACGCAACTGGTACTTAATTTATCGACCCCAAAAGGATGAAAGGTAGTCGACCTCGGCGGAATTTGAACTCAGAATGTAACGGCAGACGAAATACTGCTAAGCATTTCGCTCGGCATACTCTACTCTTTTATTCTTTTACTTGTTTCAGTCATTTGACTGTGGCCATGCTGGAGCACCGCTAACGATTCTGCCAGCTCGCCGCCTTGTAATACATTAATAACGAGATCATTGTGACGTATCTATTGCAATACCATTCAAGTTTTATATTTTTCTTTCTTTCAGTGTCATGGGATATTCAGCACAGTTTCCAAGATTTTTCGCTCCACATGATTTCTTTCTTTATCTTTTGCCACCGTAAGTAAACCAATACGAACACATCTAATCTTAACTCTGCCATTATTTTTTTAACATCAGAAACGAATCTTTGCTGCTGAGTTTTATAAGAAACCTCCCTTGTACTTGGCTTTCCTTTCCCTTGTGATTATGCTCAGGTACTCCCTCCTTACCGACTTCATTTCCTTTCTAGCTACTCTCACTCATTGTCGCATAATGCAAGGAAGCCATCTTCTTGATAGTAAGACACCTGTGCCTGTCCCTTTATTATGTTTTAGAGCAGGGGTTGGTGAACCAGGGTAAATTACCCCAAGTGGGGTAAAAATGAAATTCTTGGGGGTAATGAGGACTCATTAGACATATATACAGGTGCTATTAATATGTCACTGGCAAGGGTGTCTTTTACCTGTTACCAGTATGGGTACCTTTTGCATGTCGCCAGCCCTGGCCATGTCACTCAATTACGAATAACGATGATGGTTATGTAACAAAACTTTCCTTTCTAATTAAATTTAGGGTTTTATGCCTTATTGTGAATTTTCCTGTTTCAGCATTATCTTGGAAGCGGCTTACAGTTTAAATGATAGTATTTTCTACGATAACATTGGAAGTGTATTAATATATGCAGTTATTGTAAGTAACAGTATTTTTTTTTGGTCAAACTTTCACCCTTAAGCTTTTAAACCAATCATATCTGGCCCAAATATTCAAAATGTTATGTTCAAACCAACTTGGTCAAGTCTTTTACACCGACCCTACAATGTCATTCTAAAAATAGTTGTGGCTCTGTGGTAAGAAGTTTGCTTCCCGACCACGTGGTTCTAGGTTCAGTCCGGCTGTGTGGCACCTTGAGCATGTGTCTTCAGCTATAGCCTTGGGCCAACAAAAGCTGTGCGAGTGGAATTGGAAGACGGAAACTGAAAGAAGCCCGTCGTGTGTGTGTGTGTATCTTTGTGTTTGAGCATTTTCTTCAATGGAAAACATGTCATGTCATGGGGAAATATTGCTTTTCTTGGAAACAGGTGAGGGTTGGTGATAGTAAGGGCACCCGACTGTTAGGAATTCACCTCAACAAATTCTATCTGACCCATGCAAGCATAGAAAAGGGAACATTAAAACGATGATGATGACAACAACAACGACAATGACAACAAATGATAATGATGACGATGATGATGATGATGATGATGATGATGATAATGATGATGACGCTGATGGTGGTGATGACGATGATGATAATGATGATGATGACGATGATGATGACGATGATGATGGTGGTGATGATGAAGATGGCGACAGTGATGATGACAGCGATGATGACGACGACAATGACGGTAATGATGATGATGATAATGACAACAACAACAATGCTGACACCACCAATTATCAGACACCTTACCATTTCTGCACCAGGGTATCTTTTCTCTTAAAACCACCCCATAAACATACACTTTATCAATTTGCTTCGTTTTGCCAACTCATTTGACAGGTTCAATATATCTACATGATTTTTCCCTATCTTAATTGATTGAACTTCCCCATTAACTAATCAATGTAACGATTGCTATCGATCAAGTATTCTAGGACATCAGCTGATGTTTACCATTTACAAACTGCTAAGATGACTGATAAAAACCTTCTCTCTTTTTCTTTTTTTCTTTCTTTTTCTTTCTTCACTCTTCTGTCTTATTATTCCTTCGGTAAAATAGTTCTGATGCTGAGAGAGATTAAGATTTATTGTTGTGAGTGGTGGTGGTGGTGGTGGGGGGGGGATTGTTACTCTTGCATCATCACTTTACATCATCTCACTCATCATCGTGTTATGTTAACAATTTGTCATCTGCTCTTTTCTC
>NC_068999.1:46935346-46937438 GCF_001194135.2 Octopus bimaculoides
GTATACATATATACGACGGGCTTCTTTCAGTTTCCGTCTACCAAATCCACTCACAAGGCTTTGGTTAGCCTGAGGCTATAGGAGAAGACACTTGCCCAAGGTGCCACACAGTGGGACTGAACCCGGAACCATGTGGTTGGTAAACAAGCTACTTACCACACAGCCACTCCTGCGCCTATATATATATGTGTGTGTGTGTGTGTGTGTGTGTGTGTGTGTGAGTGTATATGTAAGTGTGTGTACGTTTGTTTTTCCTTGTCTTGACATTGTGTAATAGGCATAAAATGGTTGTCAGTCATACAGACATTGTCATTCATTTTCAGTCTTTGCTGAGAACATGTCTGGTCATAGGAAAACATTACCTTGCTTAGAAACAGGTGAGGGTTGGTGACAGCAAGGGCATCCAGCCATAGAAAATGAACCTGGAAAAGCGGACATTGTTGTTGTTGCCATCACCGTCGCCGCCGCTGCTGCTGTTGTTGTTGTTATGACGATGGATTGATAGATGTGGTGATCGTGGCTTCTTTACAGAAGAAGGAGATTTCTTCAGTTAGTGAATGCCACCATGAGTTCGCATATGTCTTGCGGATACAGGTTTAGAGAAACAGATCCTACTGCAGATGTTAGAAACCTGTTCGGACTGATTAATTTTGTCTGGGATTGAAATTAAGTCCTGTTTATGAAACACTCATTTCTTGAAGTATTCAATTCTTCATATTTCGATTGCTTTACAGCCATCATAGGTTGTTTCTTTCCTTACCGATTAAATTTCCAACCACCTGCTCCCAGTCTTCAATATCCTCACTAAGAACCTTAAGATTGTTTTTGTCAACATCCCTAAAATGTACATAATTTACATTATTTATATTATTTACATTTGACGGATATTTGTCCTCATCTTGTTTGTTGTTAACACATTTCAGCTGTTATGCCTCGGTTGCTATGGCATTGAGGTAGATCTGGCCATCCCCGTTAACGGAGACAAAACCCGGATTTAAAACACTGGATGATGATGTTGATGATCCAATAATGACAGCAACATTTTGCGATAATGATAGTAACATTGTACTATAATGACGATGATAAGATGATAGTTTTAGAAACAGATGATGTAGACTCATTAATTCATTACTGAATTATATTAATTGCAGCAACCAATCCTAATTTATTGAAATAAACAAGGAGAATGTCTGCTTATTGGAACAATTACAATAATAATAATAAATGACTACTGTTTGTTCATTTTTTTTTGTTATATTTTGGTCTTCTGGATGTTATTTCATTGTCATGAATTGAAAGTTGTATCAGATATCCTGTTATTATCTTATTTTGAAATCTAGAATTATGTGTGACGATGACAGTCCTATGCACATGTGTAGGTTTCCCCACTTAGAAAAAGAGGATGAGACAACTTCTTTCAGTGATAACTGAAGTGCGAAATTCATTGAAATACATCTATTTCCTCTTAGACCTTATAAATCATACCAATGTTTATTATCATATCATCATCATCATCATTTAATGTCTGTCATGGGTTGGATGGTTTGACAGGAGTTGGCAAGGCCGGAGGGCTGTACCAGACTCCATCGTCTGATTTGGTGTGGTTTCCATGGCTGGATACCCTTCTTAATGCCAGCCACTTTACAGAGTGTGCTGGGTGCTTTTTATGTGGCACCAACACTTGTGGGGTCACCAAGTAACTTGTGAGATGAAGACCTCTCAGCTGGGAGAAGGAATGGAACCGAGGGAATTGGCTGTGCCAGGTGAGAGGTTAGGTGTAGTAGAGGGATAGAGGAGATAGTTGACTACCCCTATAGGAAAAGGAAGGAGAGATGGGGTTAGAGAGAAAGATGGAGAAGCAGTCAGAGTGAGAAAGGGAAATAGATGGTGTTGGGGAATGCATCAGGACTTATCCACGGGGAACAGAATATTCTTTTCTTCCCTAGGCACAAGGTCCAAAATTTTGAGGTGGTGCTCCAGCATGACTGCAGTCAAATGATTGAAACAAGTAAAAGGAAAGTAAAAGAATAACTATGTATAAATTCCTTCATTAGTTTTTGTGGAGTTTGGGCCATTTATCTCCCCCCCCCCC
>NC_068999.1:46937696-46942036 GCF_001194135.2 Octopus bimaculoides
AAAAGCTGCCCTAGAGAAATGAATAACTCAATGAATTTAATTAGTTATGGCGACACACACACACACACACACACACACATACACACACACATACACACACACATACACACACATGTGTGTATGTTGTTGATCTTGTTACATTTGAAGTACCAATCTTTTTATTTGATATTTATCAATATTGTATACTGTTTTTTTAAAATCTATCACTTTTAATTATTTCAGGGAACTTTTATTAATTGTATGCTTATCTGTAAGTATTTTATTTATTTTTATTTACAATTAACTCTTTGTATTTGCAATTTATTTCATTTTTTTTTTTTTTCGCAATTAATTTTAAAACCTTTAGGCAAACAAATCTAGTTGCAGTAAATTTTCCTCTTAGGAAATTTTAAGTTTTAAAACATTTCAAAATAGGTACAGCTATAGCCAAGTGTTTAAGATGTTTCATGTAGTTATGTACTTTCATTTTTATTTTTACAATTGTGTTCCCTGTTCAAATGTGTTTGTTTTTCCAAAAAAAAGTATGAAAAAGAAGAGCAGAAGTGTCTGTCTTTTTGACTTGTAAATTATAATGTTTGATAAATAATATCTTGATAAAATGGAATTATTTAATGGCATGTAAAAAACAAACAAAAAAACAGCATTAAAAGTTACTGAAGACTTTAAACCTGCAGTTCCCAACTGCAGACCACAGGGCCACATGTGGCTCTCAAGCATTCTTCCAGTAGTTTTAGATGGTTTTCCCTCTATAAATATAATAATTCTTTCCTTAATTGACCTCTGCCTTGCTTTTTTGGTGTGGCTCCCTTAAAAAAATCCAGATTTTGAATCTGTCCTGGATATTAAAAGGGAGAGAACTACTACTTTAAACTCTTAAAACATGATATATGAGTCTTTGACATTAACTGCCCTAAAATATGATATATCAGTCTTTGACATTAACTACCCTAGAATATGATTTATCAGTTTTTGACATTAACTACCCAAAGTAATTTGAGATGAAATGAACTAATTGTTTTGTTTTTGTTTTTTTCATAACTTTCTACTTTTGAGCCCTTGCACTTTGGGGATTATCGTTTGCACCAGAAATCACAGGAGTAAATTCCTTGCGGTTGACTGAATTCCTTGTGTTCGGTTCCATAATTGTGGCAGTAGATCCTGTGGCAGTAAGTTTTGTCTCTATTCCTACCACTATACTCTTTGAGAAAAAGAACACTAATTATCATAAAGCTGAGAGTGATTCGGTAGATTCCTACACAGATGCCAGAATTAAACACACAGAAAATCATCTAAATACATGGCCGTCATCCCATTTTAAGCTTGTACGGGGTGATCTAAATAGTTTGATCATCAATTTTAAACACATACACTGTCATCTAAATGCACAATTATTTCCCTAAATAAAGACACATGCTTTCATCTAAACACATGATAGTTGTCTCATACTAAGCACATATCTAAACACTGTGGTTGTCTCATCTTAAACACAGAAGCCCACATCTAAACATATGATGGTTGGCTCATTTTAAACACATTTCCATCTAAACACATGGTGACTTTCTTGTATTAAATACATACGACCCCTTCTAAATGTATGTTGGCTGTCTCATTTTAAACATGTTTCCATGTAAATACATGATGGTTTTCTCATATTAAACACCCTTCTAAACGTATCACGGTTATCTCATTTTAAGCACATGATCCTGTCTAAATTCATGGTGGTTTTCTCTTATTAAATACATATACCCCTTTTAAACATGATGGCTGTTTCATTTTAAACATGTGTGTACTCCTAGTAATTATTCTATCAGTCTCTTTTGCTGAACCGCTAAGTTACAGGGACAAAGACACACCAATATCAGTTGTCAAGTGATGGTGGGAGTACAAGCACACACACACACATAAATACATACACACACACATATATATACGACAGGCTTCTTTCAGTTTCCGTCTACCAAATCCAATCACAAGGCTTTGGTCGGCCCGAGGCTATAGTAGAAGACACTTGCCCAAGGTGCAATGCAGTGGAACTGAACCTGGAACCATGTGGTTGGGAAGCAAGCTTCTTACCCCACTGCCATGTTTTTTTTTTTTAATTGAAATTTATTTTTGAATCTTTTAAAACATAAATCTTTGCCGAATTCATACAGAAATCATTATTCCTATAATCCAGAAAATTCCATTCTTCATTTAATAGAAATTTAAAATGCAACCAATACTACTTCTATCTGACTTTAAATTTTTCAATTAATTTCTTTCTCTTTCTCTGTCTCTCTCTCTCTCTATCTCTCTCTCTTTCTCTTTCATCCTTAAGGTACTTGCTATATTTAGCGAGGTTGGAGTGAACAGTAATCTATACATTTTGGTGTTTGGAGAATCACTTCTAAACGGTAAGTATTCTTATTTTAATAAATTCTTCATCAGCAGTGACATTTATCTTAATTATTTCTAAATTAATTGTTATTATTAATTAATTAAATAAACAAACAAAATGATGCACTTTGCTGTTTTTTGACCTCAGTTCCAAACTAGTGCAGCTGATCTTTTGATCAATGACATTCATGCCATAGCTATCCCACCTTCTTTTCAGGCATAGTATATCTAGGACTACATTATTCAATGTTCCCCTCCTGTGTTTCACAACACCTTGGACAAGTGTCTTTTACTGTAGCCCTTAGCCGACCAATGCCTTGTGAATGAATCTGGTGAATGGAAATTGCGTAGAAGCCTAACATATATATACACACACACACATGGATGTGTGTGTATGTGTGTGTGCATGTGTGTGTCTTCGTGTTTGTCTCCCACCCACCGCCTGACAGCTGATGTCGGTTTGTATCGCCTATAATTTAGCAGTTCAGCAACAGTAACTGACAGAATAAGTATCATGTATAAAAATAAGAACTGGGGGTTGGGTTCACTTGTTTGATTAAACCCTTCATGATGGTGCTCCAGCATGGCCGCAGTCCAATGACTGAAACAAGCAAAAGGTAAAAGAAATCAATCATTCATTCTAGAGTCTTGAAAATATTCTTTTCTACTTTAGGCACAAGGCCCGAAATTTTCGGGGGTGGGGGGGGGGAGCAGTCAATTAGATCGACCCCAGTATGCAACTGGTACTTAATTTATCGACCCTGAAAGGATGAAAAGCGAAGTCAACCTTGGTGGAATTTGAACTCAGAACGTAATGGCAGACAAAATACCGCTAAGCATTTCGCCTGGCGTGCTAACGATTCTGGCAGCTTGCTGCCTTAAAGTCTTGGAAATATTGGTAATGCTAATGAATTTCTTCAACATTCTAATCAGGTTTTGTCATTATCACTACACTGGAGAGTTCATCATCATCGTTTAACGTCCGCTTTCCATGCTAGCATGGGTTGGACAATTTGACTGAGGACTGGTGAACCAGATGGCTACACCAGGCTCCAATCTGATTTGGCATGAATTTCTACAGTTGGATGCCCTTCCTAATGCCAACCAGCTATGGAGGACACCATTAACAATTGAGTTATAAACACACTTGACTACAAAGCTGCAATGTGAACAATTGTGTAATTTTAGTATTTTAATTTCTTCTTCTATGTTCATTACTGCTTTAATGGGAATCAGGTACAGATTATATTTAGGTTATTTCTGCTATAGCAGGAACATGGCATGACAGGATTAGGTTGTTAAGTAATTAAGGCTTGTTAGGGTTTGCTACAGTAAATATCTTAGTAACTGTTTAACTATTTGTTACAACAGGTTTAGAAAAGGGCATGACTGTGAAATCCTGAAGTCCTTCTAGTAACAGCTCAAGACACCAACTTATCTCTGCCATGTACCATATATCTCCACAATTATGTCTTCCAGATGGTGTGGCAGTTGTTCTCTACAGTGTGATGCAAGCCTATAACCAAATGGAAAGTATCGGTTCACTACAGGTGAGTACAGGAGAGGTACAGGTGTAGATGCGTGGTAAAATGTCTGGTTCCCAACCACATGGTTCTGGGATCAGACCCACTGTATGGCACTTTGGGCATGAGTGTTCTGCTATAGCCCTGGGCTGAGCAAAGCCTTGTGAGTGGATTTAGTAGTAGACAGACACCTGAAAAAAGCCTATCATATATATATATTGGCACCTGTGCCAGTGGTATGTAAAAGCACCCATTACATTCTCGGAGTGACTGGCATTAGGAAGGACATCCAACCATAGAAACCATGCCAAATCAGACTGGAGTCTAGTGCAGCCCATCAGCTTCCCAACCCTGGTTAAGCCGTCCATCCCATGCCAGCATGGACAATGGATGTTAAATGATAATGATATATATATATATATATATATATATATATATATA
>NC_068999.1:46942587-46949265 GCF_001194135.2 Octopus bimaculoides
AAGATGCAGTGTAAAAGGAATCTTATTACATAAGTCTGCGACTAAAATATATTATCTAACAAGAACTCTCAGGGAGCGCCAACCTCCGCCAAAGCAACACCAATGTCCTCTCAACGATTAGCCGGAGATGATTTTTAAAATGAGAATATCTGAAATAAACTTGACTGCTCTCACTAACGAGAATACTAAAAATGAACGCTATTGCTCTAAAAAATTAAGTAAAAAAAACGGAAAAATAATCCAGAATCCTTGTCCAGTATTGGATTGTCATTGCAAATATTCTCATTTTAAAAATCATCTCTGGCTAATCGTTGAGAGGATGTTGGTGCTGCCTTGGTGGAGATTTGCGCTCACTGAGTGCTCTTGTTATTATTATCATTATTATCATTAATATTATTATTATTTTTTTTTTTTTTTTTTTTTTTTTTAATGTATAACCCCTCATTTTTGTTTTACTTCCATAGATATTCTTAGGAATTGTGAAATTTCTAGTGGTGTCTCTTGGAGGCTTGCTTGTGGGAATTATTATTGGTATTGTGTCGGCCGTACTTACAAAATATACCCACCACGTAAAAGGTAAGATAAGACATAATATATATTCTGTTGACTGACCCTTGTACTCTTTTACTTGTTTCAGTCATTTGACTGCGGCCATGCTGGAGCACTGCCTTTAGTCGAACAAATCGACCCCCAGGACTTATTCTTTGTAAGCCTAGTACTTATTCTATCGGTCTCTTTACTGGCAGTAATGAAAATGGACGTTGAATGATGATGATGATGATGTATATGTCTGTGTTTGTCTCTCCACCATTGCCTGACAACCGATGTTGGTGTGTTTACATCCCTGTAACTTAGCGGTTTGACAAAAGAGGCCGATAAAATAAGTACTAGTGTATGTAATTATGTGTGTGTGTTTGTGTATAAATGCATGTATGTATATATATATATATATATATATATATATATGTTTATGTGTGTGTATGTATGTAAGTATGTATGTGTATATATGGATCTATTTATCTGTATGTAAGTATGTGTATGTATGCAGCTATATATCTATATGTATTTATGTATATGTATGTGTGTATATATGTATGTATATCTATGTGTGTATGTGTGTCTTTGTATCTGTGTTTCTTCCCCGCCACCACTTGACAACTGGTAGATTTGCTGGTTTGTTTGCGTCCCTGTAACTTAGTGGTTCAGCCTAATAGAATAAATACCAGATCCCTGCTCCCCCACCACCAAAGTACTGGGATCAAGTTGTTTGACTGAACCCTACAAGGTGGTGCCCCAGCATGGCCACGCTCCAACAACTGAAGCGAATAAAAGAAAGGGGAAAGAGAAAATAATTATCTCTAATTGTTTGCAATTTTTGAAGATGTCTTTGATGTTTGATACTGCCTCGTTATATTAACGATGAGCCCTAACATAGTGGAATGTGTCTCTATAGTAACTGGAACTAATTAGCCATCCCATAAAACAACAAATGGAATTATTTCCATATCCTAGTTCTGTAGATGCAATCTTGAAATGTTTGTTTAATTATATGTTTGTGAGTTTAATGTGTCCCAATTCTATCTTTAAGTGTAGGAGTGGCTGTGTGGTATGTAGCTTGCTTACCAACCACATGGTTCTGGGTTCAGTCTCACTGCGTGGCACCTTGGGCAAGTGTTTCCCATTTCAGCCCCTGGCCATTCAAAGCCTTGTGAAGGGACCCAGTAGATGGAAACTGAAAGAAGCCTATCATGTGTGTGTGTGTGTATATATATACATATCATGGTAAGGACTACTGCAATAAGTGTGTGAATCTGTGTGGGGAATATGTTGAATAAAATCATAATTAACTGATCCTCCTGTATTTTTTTTTTTTTTTTTACCCAAAGGCCAGGTACTTTTTCAGCACCCCTTCATATTCTTTGAAAACTACTGCAGCATGATAAACTCTAATCTCTGTTGTTTTCTTGTTGTTGTTTACAGTGGTGGAACCAATTACCATTTTTGCTTGTGCCTTTCTCTCCTACCTCATGGCAGATATGTTCGAATTATCTGGAATCATCAGGTTAATTTCAGTTGCTTTATTCAATTTTGTTGGTGAATTAACTCTTTAGCATTCAAACCAACCATATTCTATCTATCTATTCAGCCCAAATATTCTATCCGTTTTGTGTTTCAAACTGACAGATCAGGCCTCTCACACTTATTCTATAGTGTCACTCGAAATGTAAAGAATCGCATCAAAATCTCAAAGCTACAAGATAATGGATGATTAATTTAAAACATGTGAATAAATAAAAGCATTACATTTGACAAATCCCAGGGTAACAAGCTTCTAGTCTGTTCATATACTCTACAAATCCAGTAGTTACAGAAAAAAACTGGAGTTACTAATTTGCATATCATAAGTGTTAACACTTTGTTTTTAATATTAGGGGCCTGTCAATGGGGATCTCGGTCTACACAGTATCAACGTATGAAATAATATATGTAAACCTATATAGTAGACATTGGTTAGGACGACGAGAGTCCCAGCTGATACGATCAATGGAACAGCTTGCTCGTGAAATTAATGTGCAAATGGCTGAGCACTCCACAGACATGTGTACCCTTAATATAGTTCTCAGAAGATTCAGCGTGACACGGAGTGTGTGTCAAGGCTGGCCCCTTTGAATTACAGGTACCACTCATTTTTGCCAGCTGAGTGGACTGGAGCAACGTAAAATAAAGTGTCTTGCTCAAGGTCACAACGCGTCACTAGGAATTGAACTCATGACCTTACGATTGTGGGCCAAATACCCTAACTACTAAGCCACGCTTATATATATAAACAAAGCAAATATATAAACAGGACAATAAATAATCAATACATTTGACATAGTGATCTGAATGCTAAAAGAGTTAATATTTGAAATGTTAAAACAGAATGTTGTGTCAAAGTTTACTTTGTAATTCCATCAAACCAAGAAGATTTCAGTTGATTTTTCAAAAATATTAAATTAATATTGACTAAACAGTATGTTCAGGTAATACAGTTCTATATTTAAGAGATGAGGAATTATTTACATTTGACGGATATTTGTCCTCATCTTGTTCGTTGTTAACACAACGTTTCGGCTGATATACCCTCCAGCCTTCATCAGGTGCCTTCGGGAAATTTCGAACTTGGGTTCTCATTCTTAAGGTATTTTTCGTTGTTGTTGTTGTTGTTATCATTATTATTATTATTATTATTATTATTATTATTATTATTCAGGTCACTGCCTGGAATCAAACTCGGAATCTTGGGCATAAGGCATAGTGGTTAAGAGCACAGGCTACTAACCCCAAGATTCCAAGTTCGATTCCGGGCAGTGACTTGAATAATAATAATAATAATAATAATAATAATAATAATAATGGTAACAACAACATTGAAAAATACGTTAAGAATGAGAACCCAGGTTCGAAATTTCTCCAAGACACTTGATGAAGGCTGGAGGGTATATCAGCCGAAATGTTGTGTTAACAACAAACAAGATGAGGACAAATATCCGTCTAATGTAAATAATGTAATGTGTTCTGGGTTAGCAGACATATTTATATGTAATAATATGTTGGTGTATCTTAGGCAACATGGTTGGAGTTTAGTAAGGTAATAGGGTAATGTTAATAGTGGGATAAATAGGGAGGAGAATAAGAAAAAATAAAATAAAAATAAAACAAGAGCACTCAGAGAGCGCAAACCTCTGCCAAGGCAACACCAACATCCTCTTAATATGTGATGCATTGTGAAAGATGTGACATCATGAAAGTTGTGATGTCATTAAAGATGTTTTATGATGAAAGATGCAGTGGAAAAAGGAATCTTATTATCGGGTTGGTGCATAATTATTGCAGCTTTTTTTCAACAAATTTTACTCACCAAAAACAAATACAATATTTAACAAAAACATCTTTAAATGACAGTCTGACCGTCTGCCAAGCAAATGAGAAGCAGTAATTGAAGTAGATGGTGACTATGCTCCGGAATAATCATTTAAAGATGTTTTTGTTACATGTTGTTATTGTTTCTGTTGAATAAAATTTGTAGAAAAAAACCACAATAATTATGTACCAACCCACCACTTAAGTTTGCCACTTAAATATATTATCTAACGAGAGCACTCAGAGAGTGCAAATCTCTGCCAAAGCAACTCCAACATCCTCTTAATAATTAGCTGGAGATGATTTTTAAAATGAGAATATCTGAAATAAACCCAACTGCTTTCACAAACAAGAATACCAAAAATAAACCCGACTGCTCTCAAAAATTAAGTAAAAAAAACAAACAAACAAACACAACTGAAAACAATACCTCCATCTTCACTTAGGCACAGGTAATAAAAACATTATATGGTATGAAGCCTATTACAGAACATTAAACCTGCCTTTTATTTTATTACTTTTATTGTATTTTACATCGTTTTACTATATTTCATTTTCTTTCATTTCCCCCTTTTATTGGATCTTATCCTGTTTTATTTTATTCTATATTCTCTCACTTTCCTCCCTACCAACAGCATCACTCTATTATCTCACTAAATTTATATGTAATATATCTTTCAATATATATATATATATATATATAAATAGTCGGTTGTGATATAAGACTAGACTAGTATTCTCTTTGTGATATCAGCCATATGTATATAAAATAAATTAATATTGTTTAAACAATGTGTTGAAGTTTATGAAAAGCATTTTTATATGTCATATATTTTCAGTTTGATTGGTTGTGGTATGATGCAGGACCAATATTCCCTTCATAATGTCAGTCAAAAATCTGCTACATCCATCAAGTACTTTATTAAAGTTGCAAGGTATCGTTCTAATTTATTCTCAATTGTTTCACGTTGTTGCATCAAACATGAACAAGCAAACGATCACAGCATCAATAAGCCACTTGCTTTTTGTTAATTCAGGGACAATTAACCCTTGCAGTACCTACCCACTCCCAAGACCCCTGTAGTTTTATAGCATAAACTTCCTACTTTAAAGTGATCTAAATTAAAACGAAAAGTAAATCTTTATAGATATATATATATATCATCATCATTTAACATCTGCTTTCCATGCTAGCATGGGTTGGACAATTTGACTGAGGACTGGTGAAACCAGATGGCTACACCAGGCTCCAATCTGATTTGGCATGAATTTCTACAGTTGGATGCCCTTCCTAATGCCAACCACTCCGAGAGTGTAGTGGGTGCTTTTCCGTGCCACTGGCACGAAGGCCAGTCAGGCGGGTACTGGCAACGGCCACGCTCAAAATGGTGTATTTTATGTGCCACCTGCACAGGAGCCAGTCCAGCGGCACTGGCAATGATCTCGCTCGAATGACTTTTCACGTGCCACCGGCACAAGTGCCAGGAGGGCGACGCTGGTAACGATCACACTCGAACGATGCTCTTAGCGCTCCACTGGTATATGATGGACTCTCCAATCGTTAGACGACATATGAGGGTTCGGCAAGAAATTAACGAACAATCAGACAGAGAATTTGATCACTGTAAACATATCTCCTTATTTTACCAAAGATATTCCAGTTCTTAAATTCACTCTGACTATCATTTTCTTCTTTTTTCTTTCAGCTCAGCAAATGAAATTGTCATCTTCTTATTTCTTGGCATGGCTGTTGTACGGCACGAACACGTTTGGTCAACTGGCTTTATCTTATGGTCGGTGCTTTTATGTCTGATAGTAAGATTCATTGGTACGTTTTGATCTATTTTTTTCACAATACTTACATTCACAAAATGCAATGTATGATTGAGCCAATGAAGATTTTTAATTATGATGACGATTAATTTAATTAATTTAGGGTGCATAGCTCGGAGATCAGGGAATCTCTTTAGGTCAGAGTTTCTCAATGGACCCCTTTTATTATTATTTTATTCTGGTGGTACCCCATAACCATTCAATGTTTACAAATTAGTTTTATAGAAGCCTTACTCTTTTCACTCTCTCTTTACTCTTTTACTTGTTTATCAAAATTCCTTCAGAATTTCCTCAAAAAGTTCCTCAATTTCTCTCTTTGCAGTGTGCTATTCTTTAACATATCTAATTAATTCTTTCGACCGTTATCGTGTACGCAAAATAGGACTCGATGAACAGTTCATTATGGTAAGTAGTTTCAAGATTTAATCTAACCTTTAGCACACTGCAGGTCCATCATGTCACTGTATGGGTTTTCTCCCCTGTAATAACAGGGCAGTGGCAGGAGAAGCAATTCTAGAGAAAATGCAGTGCGTTAAAGGTTAAATATTTTGAATTTTTTGTCATGTTTTTCTTCATGTGGTACAAACATGGATGTGTGGTGAAGATGCTAGCTTGCCAACCATGTGGTCTTGGGTTCAGTTTTCACTCCCACCGCACAGCACTTTGGCCAAGTGACCAAAGCCTTGTGATTGGATTTGTAGACGGAAACTGAAAGAAGCCTGATGTGTGTGTGTGTCCCACTACCGCTTGACAATACGGTGTTGGTTTCCTTATATCCCCGTAACTAGTCAGTCCAGCAAAAGAGACCCAACAGAATAAATACCAGACTTTAAAAAAAAAAAAAGTATTGGGGTCAATTCATTCGACTTCAAATTCTTCAAGGCAGTGCTCTAGCATGGTCTCACTCTGGTAAGTTTAAATTCCCCCTCCCCACTTAATTTT
>NC_068999.1:46949847-46951745 GCF_001194135.2 Octopus bimaculoides
GCTTGTTGTGTGTGTGTGTATGTGTGTGTGTGTGTGTGTGCATGTGTGTGTGTATGTGTGTGTGGTGTGTATGTGCATGTGTGTGCATGCATGTGTGTGTGCATATGCGTGTGTGTGCATGCATGTGTGTGTGCATATGCGTGTGTGTGCATGCATGTGTGTGTGCATGTGTGTTTCCGCATGCATGTGTGTGTGTGTATGTGCGTGTGTACGTGCATGTGTGTGCATGCATGTATGTGTGTGTGTGTGTGTGTGCTAGCGTGTGCGTGCTAGTGTGTGTGTGTGTGTGCTAGCGTGTGTGTGCTAGTGTGTGTGTGTGTAAGTATATGTATATACATATGCATGCATAAAAATGTATGTGTATGCATATATATATATTTGTGTGTGTGTATATATACATACATATATATATATATATATATATATATATATATATATATATATATATATATATATCATCATCATCATCCAACACCTTTAAATCCGGGTTTTGTCCCCGTTAACAGGGGCAACCGGATCTACTTCAATGTCATAGCATATATATAATTTATGTAAATGTGTGTATGTGTATGTATATATATATATATATATATATATATACTTTAATATTTTATAAGGTTTAAGCTCATAAACAATCGGTGTGTAATGATTAAAGAAAATAGTCTAATATTGATATATGTGGTACTACACTCTTGGAGGTCAACTACACTCTCAGAGTGGTTGGCGTTAGGAAGGACATCCAGCTGTAGAAACACTGCCAGATCAGATTGGAGCCTGGTGCAGCCTCCTGGCTTCTCAGACCCTAGTTGAACTGTTCAACACATGCCAGCATGGAAAACGGACGTTAAATGATGATGATGATGATGATGTTTGTGTGAGTATTTGTGTGTGTCGAAACCACAATGATATCTGTGGGGCAGCTGATGATGGAGGTATGTTGGATTGTTGGTATGACTGTTTTTGTTTTTGTGGAATAGTATTATAACACATCCTTTTGATATATATATATATATATATATATATATATATATATATATATATATATATATATGAATATGTATGTATATATAATCTGTGTTCTCTGTCTAATTATTTAGTCTCTAGTACCATATTAAATGTAATTGTATGTATTTTCCTTTTTGTAGCAGTAATGAAATTAACAGACTCTTTTCTCCTTCCCTTTGTTTTTCATTCTGACTTTTCCAGAGTTATGGTGGATTGAGGGGAGCAGTGTGTTTCTCTTTGGTAATGATGCTAAACGAAGTGGACATTCCATCGAAGAAGTTATTTGTGACCACAACACTAGCAATTATTATATTTACAGTCATGGTCCAGGTAAATCGTAATGTATTTATTGAAATGTTGATACAGGTAGTTCAGGTATTTGTTTGTGTTTGTATGTGTCTGTGTGTTCAAATGTCACCAAGGTCAACTTTGCCTTTAATCCTTTAAGTAGCATCTGAGCACCGGGGTTGATACAATCAACCTACCCCCTACTCAGAAATTGCTGGCCTTGTGTCAAAACTTGAAACCAATATTTTATTTGAATGTAATTATGTAATTAATAATTTTAATTAAACATTTCTTTCCAGGGTTTGACCGTGAAACCATTTGTGAAATTGTTTAAAATTACATTACAAGCCCACCAAAACCTAAACTGTTTGGTCTACCTAACTAAAAACGTAAGTAACACCAGTAAAATATCCACATGCTTTACAATATCTCAGTAGGGCCTCAACAATCAGGCGGAATGTGAGACAGTTGTCGTTTAACAAGACGAGGCAATCATCATATACATAAGTATGTGTATGTAGGTTTGTTTGTATGTATGTATGTAGATAGATTCATACATACATACATACATACGTAGATAGATAGATAGATACATACATACATAC
>NC_068999.1:46951882-46953804 GCF_001194135.2 Octopus bimaculoides
AGACAGACAGACAGACAGACAGACAGATAGATAGATTGATAGACACATACATACATACATACATGCATGCACATACATAAACATTCATGTGTACACAGGTAGATATAAATAGATAGATAAATAGATTGGTATATAGATAGATAGATAAATAGATAGATAGATAGATAGATAGACAGACAGATACATAAACATACATACATACATAGGTAGAGATAGATAGATAAACATAGATACATACATACATACATACATACATAAGTAGACAAATACATAGATGGGTAGGTACGGGACTCATTCCTACATCCATCCTTCACCTTTTTCGATCCAAAGAGACTTTTAACCCTTACATACTATTATAACATGCTTACATGTTATTATTTATAGCTTAAGCTGCTTCAAGATTCACTATTCCGCAAAAGTATCATTTCATTTTCATTGTACACAATACAGCCACAAACTAGACTGAATTAGATATTACAGTGTAAAGTACAACCAATCTATTTTAAGAAATCCACCCCTTTTACTAATTACACTGTACAAATAAGTCATCAGAATTAAACTAGTTGATGGACACAAAAAAAAAAAACAGGGAGTGTCCTTGGTTTAGGAGCAGACTTTCACAAAGCTAGTCTGCATTGAGTACAGAAATAGCTCATGTGATACTAAAATGTACTATAACACAATGAAACAAATATTTGACATTCTAATTTACACAAAAGGGAGACTGGGAAAAATCTGTGGTCATTTGACATGCTGGAAATAGTAGCCAAAATCTCCCTCAAGTTGCACCTATTGTCTTAACTACGGAAACAGCTCAGATAGTACTAAAAAAAAACACAAAAAATCTGTGGTCATTTGACATGCTGGAAATAGAAGCCAAAATCTCTCTCAAGTTGCACCTATTGTCTTGACTACGGAAACAGCTCAGATAGTACTAAAAAAAACACAAAAAATCTGTGGTCATTTGACATGCTGGAAATAGATGCCAAAATCTCCCTCAAGTTGCGCCTATTGTCTTGACTGCGGAAACAGTTCCATTGATAGTAAAAAAAAACACAAAAAAATCTGTGGTCATTTGACATGCTGGAAATAGTAGCTAAAATCTCCCTCAAGTTGCGCTTTTGCCTTGACTACAGAAATAGCTCCATTGATAGTAAAAGACCACAAAAAAACAACTAAACAAATATTTGAAAAATTCCCATGCACCACAAGACTCGGAAAATTTGTGTGATCATTCGACATGCTGGAAATAGTAGCCAAATCTCCCTCATGCTGCTCCTATGATCCTTTAACAACATTCCAATATGTACAACAGGGAAACTCAGAAAATTTATATGGTCCTTGGACATGCTAGAAATAGCAGCCAAATCTCTGTCAAGCTGCTCCTGTTGTCTTTTGACTACAGAAACAGCTCACATGATACTAAAAAACACAACTAAGCAAATATTCTAAATTCCAATATACACAACCGGAGGACTTGGGAAAAATCTGTGGTCATTTGACATGCTAGAAATAGTAACCAAATCTCTCTTTAGCTGTTCCTGTTGTCTTTTGACAACAGAAACAGCTCACATGATACTAAAAAACAGAAAAAACACAGCTAAACGAATACTCGAAATTCCATTATAACAACAAGGAGACTCGGAAAATCTGTGTGGTCATTTGACTTGTTGGAAATGGTAGTCAGATCTTCCTCAAGCTGCTCCTGTTGTCTTTGATCTCAGAAAACAGCTCACATGATACTAAAAAATGACACAAAAACACAATTAAACAAATATTTTAAATTCCCAAGCACACAACAGGAAAGACTGGGAAAAAAATCTATGTGGTCGTTTCAAATGTTCAGAGTTCTTTGCACATCCTAAAACCTCACAAAGGAAAATGAAGTTTCATCATGTGTGTACATATCTACCCCCCCCCCC
>NC_068999.1:46953831-46954397 GCF_001194135.2 Octopus bimaculoides
ATATATATATATATATATATATATATATATATATATATATTCTCAGGCACATGACTTAGTGGTTATTCAGGTTACAACCGCACAACTGTAAGGTTCAATTCCCAACAAGCACATTGGTGGTGGTGATGGTAGCAATAGTAGTAGTAGTAGATTAGTATTAGTCTCTTATTACACTCTATACTCGACTAGCACTTATCTCTTAAGCATATGCATATCGAGTTCTAACACCAGTTTATTAGTATCACTACGCCTTAGCAAATTGTTAAAATATATCATCATCATCATTCGATGTCCACCTTCCATGTTGGCATTGGTTGGACAGTTTGACAGCAGCTGTCAAGCCAGAGGACTGCACCAGGCTACTCTGTCTGCCTTGGCACAGTTTTCACAGCTGGATGCCCTTCCTAACACCATTCACTTTACAGAGTGGACCTGGTGCAAGGTCTGTTTTGCCATGGTTTCTACAGCTGGATGCCCTTCCTAACACCATTCACTTTACAGAGTGGACCTGGTGCAAGGTCTGTTTTGCCATGGTTTCTACAGCTGGATGCCCTTCCTAACACCAA
>NC_068999.1:46955222-46960056 GCF_001194135.2 Octopus bimaculoides
CACAGCTGGATGCCCTTCCTAACACCATTCACTTTACAGAGTGGACCTGGTGCAAGGTCTGTTTTGCCATGGTTTCTACAGCTGGATGCCCTTCCTAACACCAACCACTTTACAGATAGACTGGATGCTTTTCACATGGCACCAGCAAGATCTGCTTTAGCATGGTTTCTATGGCAGGATGCCCTTCCTAATGCCAACCACTTTATAGAGTGAACTGTATATATTTCAGTGCCTATTAAAATTCAAATATTAGTTTTGTATCCCATGATAATGACCCCATCTCCTTTTAATATAGAGAAAATTGTAATATTCTTTATTTATTCCCAGCAGATTAAATATTTCCAGGTGTTACATGTTAACTTATTCCTGATTTGTTCATATTTCTACAGGTGTCAGACCATTTAATGGCTGGAATGGAAGATATAATTGGCTTTCATGGCAAATACTATTTGAAGGTAAGTAAAAGAAAAATGTCTCTTAATTCCTTAACTCTGACTCAGCTACAAACTGTACTATTTCTCTTTAAACCACTTGTCTATTACCAGAATTCTTCATCTCCCTTTTCTAATCTTCTAATACTCTATTCTTGAGGATGGAATAGAGTGTCTTAACCCTTTTGATACCAACCCACCTGAAATTGCCTCTGACTCTGTGGTACAAATGTCATGTTTTCATAAATTTTGAATTAAAATCTTCCACCAAACCTTAGTCACAATTTATGTTCCTTACACTAGCTTAATGATAACTAAGTTATTTTACTAAATTTTTTGTTATATTTAAAATTAATTGAAAAAGACAGAGAATATCAACAGAAATATATGGTAATAAATGGGTTAAAATATATAATAGAGAAACAATTCTTAAGCCTTTCGATACCAACCTGGCTGAAACCAGCTCTGGCTCTTTGATATAAATGTCTTGTTTTCATAAGTTCCAAATTAAAATCTTCCACCAAACCTTATTCAGAATTTATATTCCTAACACTAGCTTAATAGTAACTAAGTTATTTTACTAAATTCTTTGTTATATTTAGAATTGATTGAAAGAAACACAGAACATCTCAAAATAAATATGGCAACAAAAGGCTTAATACTGAACCATTCAGTTCTTTGATAATCAAGACTAAGATCCATATATTGAACTGCTATGTCTACCTTGTGTTAACGTACAGAAGTGAGGCATGGTCTGTAACATCAGAAATGATAAGGTGCTTGGGGGGGAGGGGGGCTGGGAAATGTGGTTCTTACGGAGAAAACTCATTTCAAATTTTGACACAAGGCCAGCAATTTCTGGAGAGGAGGTGGTAAGTCGATTCATTTATTGACCCCCGGGAAGATGAGAGGCAAAGTCGACCTCGACATAATTTGAACTCAGAACGTAGCGGCAGACGAAATACCTATTTCGTTATTGCCCACAAGGGGCTAAACATAGAGGGGACAAACAAGGACAGACAAAGGGATTAAGTCGATTACATCAACTCCAGTGCGTAACTGGTACTTATTTAATCGACCCCGAAAGGATGAAAGGCAAAGTCGACCTCGGCGGAATTTGAACTCAGAACGTAGCGGCAGACGAAATACCGCTAAGCATTTCGCCCGGCGTGCTAACGCTTCTGACAGCTCGCCGCTTTGAGAACAATCAAAATAATGTCTCGATGTCGTTTATAAGCGTCCATAAACAAGGGAGAGAACTCATGCTTTTATTAAAATTTAGCATTCAGATTACTCCGTCAAGTGAAACGTGTATTCCTTTACTCTTTTTACTCTTTTACTTGTTTCAGTCATTTGACTGCGGCCGTGCTGGAGCACCGCCTTTAGTCGAATCAAATCGACCCTATGACTTATTCTTTGTAAGCCTAGTACTTATTCTATCGGTGTCTTTTGCCGAACCGCTAGGTTACGGGGACCTAAACACACCAGCATCGGTTGTCAAGTGATGTTGGGGGGGACAAACACAGACACACAAATATACACACACACACATACATATATATATATATATATATATATATATATATATATATATATATATATATATATATATATATATATATATATATATACATATATACGACGGGCTTCTTTCAGTTTCCGTCTACCAAATCCACTCACAAAGCTTTGGTCGGCCCGAAGCTCTAGTAGAAGACACTCACCTAAGGTGCCACGCAGTTGGAATGAATCCGGAACCATGTGGTTTGTAAGCAAGCTACTTACCACACAGCCTCTCTTGCGGATACATTTTAGTTTTCTTATAGATACCTTATAGATAATATTCCTTGGCCAGTTTCAGCATGGCTATCGTCCAGTTCGTCCAAATGTTTTGTCAATCACTTCAGTCCTTATAATTATTTTAGTCTGAGAATTGTTTTATTTGGTTTCCCACCTTTCAGGGTTGATGTAATCAATTTACCCCCTCCTCCAAACTTCCTGGCCTTGTGCCAAAATTTGAAATCAATATATGAAAGTTCTCATGACTTGGTCGTAATCTCCATCCTCTGCCGATATGTGAATATCTTTGCACTATTTTCAGGAATTACTGGAATATTACGACGACCATTACTTCAAGAAATGGCTTCAACGGGCACCGACAAAAGCTGATGCTGAGATTACTCAGATTTACCAAGAAATCATGCTGAGGTATTAAATTTCTTTGTCTGCCTGATTCATTCCTTTTTCACTCAATTGGACTGTCGGTCCCAAGCGCAGATGCAAAAGGAGGAGGTGTGGTCGGCAGCCTGGCTGCCTACCACCAGAACCACTAATAAAAACACTCCGCTGGAGTACACTGCAGTTTCGACCCTTTTATTCTTTCATTTGTTTCAGTCATTTGACTGCGGCCATGCTGGAGCACTGCCTTTAGTCAAATTCCGCCGAGGTCAATAAATTGAGTACCAGTGAAACACTGGAGATGATGTGAACGACTATCCTCCTCCACTCAAATGATGATGATGATCATCATGATGATGATGATGGTGGTGGTGGTGGTGGTGGTAATATTAAATCGATAATTATCATGATGTCTTTTCTTAGTCTTAGTTCCTCCTGTACAGATGGTCCGCACATTGGGCAGTTTTTTGTTGTTGTATCTATAGGCATAGGCATGGCTGTGTGGTAAGAAGCTTGCTTTCCAACCACATGGTTCTGGGTTCAGTCCTACTGCGTGGCACCTTGGGCAAGTGTCTTCTACTATAGCCTCGAGCTGACCAAAGCCTTGTGAGTGGATTTGGTAGATGAAAAACTGAAAGAAGCCCATCGTATATATATATGGTACTCAATTTATCGACCTCGGCAGAATTTGAATTCAGAATGTAGTCACGGGTGAAATACCATTAAGCATTTCACCCAGCGTGCTAGGCCAACTCACAGCCTTAATAATAATAAGAATTGCCGTTTCTAATTCAGGCTGGTCAGCTATTTACGGTAGATTTGTCTTGCTTATCTGGTGAAGTGATGGACATGTAAAGAGTGATGTCCCCTGCATTGAAGTCTATGTATGCGTGAGTTTTGTTGACCAAATTGACTCCAGGGTTTATTTATAATATCTAGTACTTGTTTTGTCCGTCTTCTTTTTTTTTTTCTACCAAGCCGCTAGTTTACAAGGACATAAACAAACCAACACTGGTTGTCAAGCGGGTGATGTTTATGGCTAGAATGTGTTTGATCACAAGGTTACACAACAACACTTGTGGCAATGTGTCGAATTATAATCTGCTGTTGTTTAACCCCGAGTTATCTAATTAAGGCTTCTGCTAATCGAAGGCATTCCAGCCATGACCATCCTGCTCTTGTATTCTTTCAAATATACTGTGGGGTGTCCAACCTCAATGCTTCTGGGTTCAATCCCACTGTGTGACACCTTCAGCAAGTATCTTCGGCCATGGGCTCAGACCAACCAAAGCCTTGTGAGTGGATTTGGTAGATGGAAGCCAAAAGCAGACTACCATGTCATCATCATCATCATCATCATCATCATCACCTTTAACGTCCGTTTTCCATGCTGGCATGGGTTGGGTGCTTTTAACGGGGTCACTGCTGCAAGTGCCTTTTACATGGCATCTTAACACCATGGAACTTGAAAATTTTGTTAGGCTTCTTAGAGGAACCTAGCTTGTCGGGCTAGGTTCCTGTAACTAGCCGACAAATGACAGATGTGTGTCTGAGATCAAATCGTTTGTCAGGCAAGTTCATCACTGAAATTCTTTAATTCTGTTTTTGCTTTTTGTTGTTTTGTTTAGTGGAGCGGGGTTGTTTTTTGTTTTTTTTTGCTTTCTTTTATCTAAAATAAAAAAAAAAATATCCTTCTTTATGTAATCAAACCCTTAAATATATTTCTGATCCGTTCTTTTCACAGAGACCATTTCCAACATTTAGAAATGTCAGGTGCTGCAGGTATTCCTGATTACAAGTAAGTTTATAATTAATTTCATCTTTTTTTTTTTGTTTAATTACACCTGTGTACTCCCCACCCCATCCTTTTTTCATGTTTTTTTTTGTTTTTTCCCCCCTCTTCAATTTAAAAAAATATTTATTCTACTTTTAATGGTTTCCAACAGTAAAAAAAAAGTATTTAAGTTATCATTATCATCTTCATCTTTATAATCATTTATTATCATAACCATCATCATCATCATCATCATCATTGCCTCAACCACCACCATCATCAACATTATCATCTTCCTCTCACTCCTCATCTGCCTCTTCCTCATCATCTTCCCCCACTTTCTGCTCCTCCTCCCCCACCTCGTCCTCATCATCATCCTCATCATCATCATCATCCTCATCACGATCATCATCATCATCCTCATCATCATCATCATCATCATCATCATCACCAT
>NC_068999.1:46960156-46968660 GCF_001194135.2 Octopus bimaculoides
TGTTTGCATGTGTGTGTTTGTGTGCGTGTCCTTGTGTTTGTGTGTGTGTGTGTTTGTGCATGTGTTTGTGTGTGCTTGTGTGTTTGTGTGTGTTTGTGCATGTGTGTGCTTGTGTGTGTGTGTTTGTGCATGTATTTGTGCATGTGTGTGCTTGTATGTGTGTTCGTGTGCA
This sequence comes from Octopus bimaculoides, assembly GCF_001194135.2. NCBI lineage: Eukaryota > Metazoa > Mollusca > Cephalopoda > Octopoda > Octopodidae > Octopus > Octopus bimaculoides. The sequence continues at coordinate 46,960,329 of NC_068999.1, forward strand.
TGTTTGTATATGTGTGTGTTTGCACATGTTTGTATATGTGTGTGTTTGTGCACATGTTTGTATATGTGTGTGTGTGTGTGTGTTTCCTTTTCTTGACATCATACAGGTGGTATCATTCATTTCTAATCTTCTATAAAAACATGTCTAGCTTTGGGGGAAATATTACCTTGATTGGAAACAGGTAAGCTTTGGTGACAGGGAGGGCATCTGGGCAGTTGAAAATTTGCCTCAACAAATTCCATCTGCCCACTGCAAGCATGGAAAACTGGATATTAAAGCAATGGTGATGGTAATATTGAAGGTTGAGGTGGCTGCAGCAGTGACGAAGATGATGATAATGACAACGATAGATTTTTCAAAAACAGCAAACTTTTCCACTTTGAAATGTGAAGGGATTGGCATGTATAAAAATTATCTGATTTCATGGAATTTTTATTCTGTTTTTGTTATTTTCATTTTCTAATCTGATTAATTTTTCTTGATGTATTTATAGAATGTTTTGATATTAAATTATTTGCTGACATTTAACATATAAAAATTTGTTATCTCCACAGATATCAACACCCCTATCACTTTTTTACTCTGCAACATCTCTTGGTAGAACCCACCCGGTGGTATATACCACCCACTATATATTTCTTATCACATTATGTTGTTGACAGACTACAACTAGAGTTCTGTTATGCTTTTGAACATGCTGCCAAAACATTTCTAAAAGATTCTAAAAGATTTCGATACTTAGCTTTTATTAATAATCTGTTAGACTGTCAGGTTTTTGCAAGAAACATCAATATCATCAATATATATATATATATATATATATATATCTGTATGGATTCTTCACAGATGCATGATATATTTATTATTATTAATTTTTGCTGTCATTATTGTTGTTGTTATTATTATTATCATCATTATTATGATCATTATATATAAACGTTTGGCCTAGTGGTTTGGCCCTGCTCATGATCAGAGATGCACATATCGTCAGCCACCAAGGGACATGTTCAACTAGATATGGTCAAACAACTAACAAGCAAATCTGTAGTATTAAGCAGAATATTTACTGTAGCCCATCTTTTATACCAAGACAAAACAATGTACATGATAACACTTCCAATCAATTAAGATCAGAAGCCATGAGAGCCACTGCCTGGTACTGCATCCGGGCATATTATTTATTATTATTATTATCATTATTATTTTCTCTTTATCATTGGTTTTGTTGGAGCTCTTGGAGTCTTGCATGCGTAGCGGGTTTACTACCTGCAGTCTACGGTACCATGATACCCGTTCTTTTCAGCTATCTAATACTTTCCTGATTATTCTGGCCGTGCCAAGGAGGCAAACCTTTTGTAGCAGTTCCACTGGGTACTCTATTCCAATTTCCTTTATATTCCTCTTGATGCCTTCTGATACTGTTACCAAAGACCCAACAATAATTGGCACTATCTTCACCTTCTTCATTTTCCATAGCAAGGCTATTTCGTACTTAAGAGAGTTGCATCTATATATCTATCTTTTTGCTATCTTTTTTGCTATCTTTTTGCTATCTATCTATCTTCTTGACTATTCGTGGGTCAAAGGGGCATGCAACATCAACTATATAGCATATGTGGAGCACCTTGTCCGCCACCACTAGGTCCGGTCTATAGCGCTCTAGCACCTGATCTGTTTGGATTGGGAAATCTCAGAGGATTTTGCTAGTCTCCGACTCTGCTGCTCTCTGGAGGACACATTTCCTGTGTCCTTATGTTCTACAAAGGGGAGACAAGCACCTCCACTTAGCTAAGCCTACATCCAGAGACATGTTTTTGAGTCTTTGCTCAGGACACAGGAAATGTATCCAGACCGACAGGAAGCGGTGCTGCTTCCTAGGGCTAAATAGCAGTAGTATTATTCCCTTCATGTGACTGTCACATTAAGTTGACAGCATACAACTCCATTATTATTATTATTATTATTATTATTATTATTATTATTATTATTATTATTATTATTATTAATTCTTTTTATCTCAGGTTTTGTTGTAAATCCTGAAGGAGTCTTGCATGCACAGCATGTAGCCCACAGTACCATGCTATCTGTTCTTTTCAACTATCTAATACTCTCCTAATTATTTTGGCCTTGCCATGGAGGCAAACCTTTTGTAAACAGTTCTACTGGACACTCTTTTACTATTATTATTATTATTATTATTATTATTATTGCTAGTCAACACACACCATACATTGTGTTTTTTGTTTGATTTTCTTTTCTTTCTTTTTTTTATATTTTGTTGTTTTTGTTTTATTTTTCATTGTTGTTTTCTTTTGAAATCTTTGAGAATTTGATTCATATCCGAATCAAATCATCAACACAGTACAGAAGCTGTTTCAACAGCTTTTGAATTTATTTCTAGAAATTCATATTTTCGTTTGTTTTTGTTTTCTTCAATATTTTTTATTTTTCTATTTATTTGTTTTTGTTTTCTTCATTTAAAAAAAAATTTTCTATTTATTTGTTTTTGTTTTCTTCATTTTTTTAAATATTTTTTTTTATTTGTTCTGTTTTGTTTTATACCAAAGGCAACAACGTGAATTAAATAATTTAGAGAAACCAAGTCTGGCAGCGTTGGTCCAACTGATTCATAATGTTGATGCTGATTTTGAGGAAGACCCAAAAGTTGTTAGAAGGAAAAAAATTAAGTCTTCTAGTTCTAGTACAACGTCACCAACGCACTTTTCTTATGCCAGGTTGGTTTAGCATGACGCCTTTACCTCAGGTTTTCTTGCTTTTTGGGTGTACACAGTGCATTAAACTTACTGCTTTGCTTCAAGCTTTTCACATTTTTTTCTTCACCCCATCCTTTTAGCTTGTTTTACTCTTACTTTACAATGTTATATGCTTGCAACATATAGTATTGGCTCATCCCATAAATATTGCGATAGTTTCAATTGCATGAACTAAACGTCAGAGGGGGACAGGATAAACTACCTACATCAACTTGCTATAAAAGCAGGTAGTTATTTTACCAGTTATTTGATTTTAACAGTTATTTTTTCAAAGCTATAATGGAAGTGACAAAGGAGTATATTTGGCATATTTTGTTTTATGAGTTCAATAAAGGCAACAATGTAACGGAAAGTGTGAGGAATATTAATGCAATATATGGGGATCGGACAATAAGCATAAGCCAGTGTCAACAGTGGTTCCAGAAATTCTGAACCGGAAACAACAGTCTAGAAGATGGGCCTCGTCCTGGAAGATCTGTAAAACTCGACGAGGACATCCTGCAAACCCTGATGGAATAACATCCCATCGTAACTGTTGAGAAACTAGGAGAGAAGCTTGGATTTGGTCATTCAACCATTCATCAGTACCTGTCTGCCATCAGAAAAGTCAGGAAATTGGGTCAATGGGTTTGTCACAAACTTTCTGAGTCTTATCGCACGCAGAGATTGAATGTGTGTTCTTCTTTGCTGTCATGTCTCATGAATGAACCTTTTTGGACCGAATAGTGACTGGTGACGAGAAATGGGTTCTCTATAAAAATGTCAAGTGCCAAAGACAGTGGGTAGGGAAAGGAGTAACACTGGCACCCCAGGCTAAAGAAGGTCTTCACCCACGTAAGGTGTTGTTATCTGTTTGGTGGGATAAGAAAGGTTGAGTCCTCTTTGAACCTTTAAACCCAAACCAAACAATAACAAAGAAGATCTACTGTGAGCAGCTTAAGCCAGTGCTAGAAGAAAATGACCATCTTTGATTTCAAGATGAAAGGTGTTCTTCCATCAGGATAATGCTCAGCCACATACAGTGAGGATGACATTCCAAAGGCTGGAACAGTTTGAATGGGAAAACGATACCCCACCCACCATATTCGCTGGACATTGCCCCATCTGATTATCATTTATTCCACAGTCTTCAAAATCATTTGGACAGAAAAAATATGAATTCTGTAGATGAGGTCAGAACAGTACTTTTGGAGGAGTACTGTACAGACAAGTGAATTTTTAAAGACAGGCCTTGCAAGTCTACCAGATAGATGGAAGAACATTGTAGAAAATGAAGGAGAGTATACTTTAGATTAAAAAAGAACTTTGTTTATCTTGATTTCAATAAAAAAAGAAGCATTTTCAAAACGCATTATTTATGGGTTAGCCCAATATATCGCTCCTATTTATATTATTAAGTATCTATGGTCTGATTCTTGTAGTGGTCTATTAATTCTAATATAAATCCATGTTTTGGGCTTTGTAGTGCTTGTTTGTTCTATTGATACTAACATGCTTTCATGATCTAACAATGTCTATCCTATTAATACTAAGGTGTAGCTCCATGGTAAAAAGTTTGCTTCCCAATCACATGGTTTTGGGTTCAGTCCCACTGCATGACACCTTGGGCAAGTGTCTTCTACTATAGCCTCGGGCCGACCAAAGCCTTGTGAGTGGATTTGGTAGATGGAAACTGAAAGAAGCCCATCGTATATATGTATGTATATATATATATATATATATGTATGTGTGTGTGTATATGTTTGTCCCTCCAACATCGCTCAACAACCGATGCTGGTGTGCTTACGTCCCCGTAACTTAGTGGTTCAGCAAAAGAGACTGATAGAATAAGTATTAGGCTTGCAAAGAATAAGTCCTGGGGTTGACTTGCTCGACTAAAGGCGGTGTTCCAGCATGGCCACAGTCCCACTGAGTGACACCTTAGGCATGCATCTTCTATTGTAGTTCCAGGTCAGTGAGTGGATTTGGTAGATGGAAACTAAAAGAAGCCCATGGTGTGTACTTTCATGTTTGTTCTCTACCACTGCTTGACAACTAGTGTTGGTTTGTTAACATTGCCATAACCTAGCAGTTCAGCAAAAGAGATCGATGGAATAAGTACTGGAGTCAATCCATTTCACTAGAACTCTTTAAAATGGTGCTCCAGTTTGGCCACAATCCAATGACTGAAACAAGTTAAAGATAAAAGATATATCTTATTCTTTTACTTGTTTCAGTCATTTGATTGTGGCCATGCTGGAGTACCGCCTTTAGTCGAGCAAATCGACCCCAGGACTTATTCTTTGTAAGCCTAGTACTTATTCTATCGGTCTATTTTGCTGAACCGCTAAGTTACTGGGACGTAAACACACCAGCATCGGTTGTCAAGCGATGTTGGGGAGACAAACACAGACACACAAACACACACACACATATATATATATATATGACGGGCTTCTTTCAGTTTCCATCTACCAAATCCACTCACAAGGCTTTGGTTGGCACGAAGCTATAGTAGAGGACACTTGCCCAAGGTGCCACGCAGTGGGACTGAACCCGGAACCTTGTGGTTGGTAAGCGAGCTACTTACCACACAGCCACTCTTATTAATTATTTTTGTCATAAAGCCGAAACAATGCAAATTATAAAAAATAATATAGGTCAATAGTTTCTCCTTGTAAAAGTACAAAACATTGACTTACATGTGTGTGTGTGTGTGTGTGTGTGTGTGTGTGTGTGTAGTCAGCTAAGAATGCATAAGTCAGAAAGACAAAGTCACTTCTCAACAGGGTGCGTATATTAATCAAAGTATACAGTATCATAGATTAATTTTAACCAATCTTAGCAATCAGTTTTGCAGTGGGTATTAGGTTACTGGATATTTGATAACAGGGTGGTTACCTAAAAACACATGCTCTTCAGTGATGGTAACACATGCATGCATACATACATATGTATATTGGCATGTGGCCTAGTGGTTATAATGTTGGGCACTTGATCACAATGTTTTGAGTTCAACTGCTGCACTGGGCAGTGCATTGTGTCCTTGAGCAAGGCACTTAATTTCATGTTGCTCCAGTGTACTTAGCTGAAAAGAAAAGAAAATGAGTACCAGCCTAGTGATAGTGTAGCTACCCCTCTCTCACTCTCTCTCTTCCACTTTCTCACTCTCTTCCACTTTCTCACTCTCTTCCACTTTCTCACTCTCTCTCTCTCTCTCTCTCTCTCTCTCTCTCCAGCTGTCATACTCTCTCTGTAATCCAGGATCAAATGTGGGCAGGTCAAGAGGGTGTCCATATCTTTGCATGCCTTATACAGGAACCTAAAACGAATTAGCAACAGCATGGTACATGCTTGCACATGGCCACTACAGTTTGGTGTTTATACACACACACACACACACACACACACACACACACACACACACAAACACACATACATACACACACATGCACTCATTAATTAAATAGGAATGTTCTATAGGTTTAGCCAATGTCGTTCTCTTCTGCTGAAGTAGGCGTCTGCCAAAGTTGTTTGTTGTTCCAGACATTAAAATTACTTTTTAAATATTCTACTTGAAAACTATTTTCTAATATCGTTAAAGTAATTAGAGAAGTCGGAGTTTAACCCAAAGACTTCTTTTTACATTGCCTTCCACTCTCAGACTTTCAGATCGGAGAAAGCGTTCCTCCTGCTATGGGTTACAGGGGTTTTTTTTTTAGATTTTGTTTTATACTTTTTGTTACTAGCTCTTAGTTTTATATGAATAGTTTTTTTTTTTCTCTGTGTGTGTGAGGACCTCTGTGTGTGTTAGCTCCAAATATAATGATGTTACTGTTGCATATTAGCAGCCATTTCTGAACATAGTAATACATTTATTTTCTAGTGACACAATAATCTTTAATCTTTTCAAATATTCTTGAGTGTCAGTATTATAGCGACATATTTATAGCTTTTACAGCCTGAAATTTTGCTTTCATTCATTTATTTTCTACTATAGCCTCGAGCCGACCAAAGCCTTGTGAGTGGATTTGGTAAGACAGAAACTGAAAAGAAGCCTGTTTTGTATATATATATATACGTGTGTGTATATGTTTGTGTGTCTGTATTTGTGCCCCCACCATTGCTTGACAACCGATGTCGGTGTGTTTACGTCCCCCGTAACTTAACGGTTTGGCAAAAGAGACTGATAGAATAAGTACTAGAATAAGTCCTGGGGTCGATTTGTTTGACTAAAAAGGCGGTGCTTCAGCATGGCCGTGCCAAATGACTGAAACAAATAAAACAGTATATATATATATATAATATAGGCACAGGAGTGGCTGTGTGGTAAGTAGCTTGCTTACCAACCACATAGTTCCAGACTCAGTCCCATTGTGTGGCACCTTGGGCAAGTTTCTTCTACTATAGCCTCAGGCTGACCAAAGCTTTGTGAGTGGATTTGGTAGACAGAAACTGAAAGAAGCCCGTCGTATATATATGTATGTGTATATATATGTATATGTATATATATGTGTGTGTGTGTTTGTGTGTCTGAGAAGTGTAATATAGACAAATGAGCGAAAACAGAAGGCTGTCCTCTACATAGTCATTTGACCTGCAAGAAATAGCAGTCAAAGGCCTCTCAAATTACACCCCATCAGCTTAGAAAAGAAGGGTACATTGGACGATGTAGACCTGAGTATCCTGTGCCTTGGGAAAGGGATAAGACTGTCACAGTGGAATAAAATATCTTTGACCATCATTCCATATTGAGGCTGGACAGCAGCAACAACTGACTGTGAAATAGGTGAATTTTATTGGTGAAGTATCTTGACTAGTGTCAGACTGACCAGCAAGAACATGGTACAGACCAACAACCACTTCACAAAGTGGTCAACCATTTGTACTCTCATTAAATCTGAACAGCTAACAGGAAAATAGGAAAATTTTCTAAGAATGGTAAATTAGTTGGAACTGTTTGGAATTTTGAAATTTGATATTAGGTTTTCACTCAACTTCAAAAATTGCATTTCAGTAAGTAACACCATCTTGACTTAGTTTAATTGCTTTTGAATTTAATTAGGTGGTGGGTGGGAGAAGTTTTTTTATGTTTTTAAGAATCTGTTCTTATTAGATTTTGGTAAATTCTTTTAACTCTCCCTTTTTATTATATTTCTGTTGAAATTCACTATCTTTCATCATCATCAACATCGTCATTTAACGTCCACTTTCCATGCTGGCATGGGTTGGACGGTTTTACTGAGGACTGGCTGAAGAATTTTATAAAGTAATTTGGGCATTATTAAAAGCTGGTGATTGGGACATAAATTAACTCGAAACTTCGATGGAATCTTTTAATTTTGCTCACTTTAAAACGGCAACTTTGCATTGTAGAACTAAAGATAAAGCGGTGAGCTGGCAGAATCGTTAGCATGCCGGGCGAAATGCTTAGCGGTATTTCGTCTGCCGCTACGTTCTGAGTTCAAATTCCGCCAAGGTCGACTTTGCCTTTCATCCTTTTGGGGTCGATAAAAATTAAGTACCAGTTACACACTGGGTCGATGTAATCGACTTAATCCCTTTGTCTGTCCTTGTTT
>NC_068999.1:46968670-46969846 GCF_001194135.2 Octopus bimaculoides
GCTCACTTTAAAACGGCAACTTTGCATTGTAGAACTAAAGATAAAGCGGTGAGCTGGCAGAATCGTTAGCATGCCGGGCGAAATGCTTAGCGGTATTTCGTCTGCCGCTACGTTCTGAGTTCAAATTCCGCCAAGGTCGACTTTGCCTTTCATCCTTTTGGGGTCGATAAAAATTAAGTACCAGTTACACACTGGGTCGATGTAATCGACTTAATCCCTTTGTCTGTCCTTGTTTGTTCCCTCTATGTTTAGCCCCTTGTGGGCAATAAAGAAATAAGAACTAAAGATGGTCTCAAAAGGCTCATCTGAAATAGGTTAAAAGAATCTGCTACATATGCATATCTGATGCAGTTTCTTTTTTTTTTTTAGTTTTCAGAAAATTTGGCAAACTTTTTAGAGAGTTTTTTTTTTCTTTTTAATATTAAAAATAACAACAGTAGATAGCTTATTTGCTTTTATGTCTTGCTTATTTTTATAGTTCTTTACTGGAATTATCAGGGTCTGATACAAATTCACGCTTCACTGCCATTTATCAAGCTAATTGTCTTAAAATTTTTAGTTCATTATCTTAAATAATATGACTAACACACATTTAGTATGCCAAAACTAACCCACCTTACTATTTATAGATTGAAGGTTTATACCTTTGCTGAATTTATCAATCTTTGCAATTGTTGTTATTATTATTGTAGTCCCACGTTTATTTGATTTTGCTAATATTTCAGTTGTAAGGGAATAAAAAGCATTTCATTTCATTTTCTTAACCCTTTCGCATTTAAATCAGCCACATCTGGCCCCAAGTACTTCCCCAGTTTTATGTTCAAAGCAGCCAGATCTGGCACTGTGCGCTTACCCTGCAATGTCATTCTAAGAGATAAACTATCACTTCATTGAAATCTCAAAGCTCCAAAATAACACAATGTATTATTGATTCAAAACAATGTAAATAAATAAACATTACATTCGAAAGGGTAATCTGAATGCTGAAGGGTTAGAAAAAAATTAAAGTAATTTAAGAAATTTTCTCATATAATTATTCGTTTAAATGATTTTAAATTATTAATTGTAATAGTATTTTGCAGATGAGAAATCATAGTAATGTTAAAACTAAATTGAATTCGCTAAGGCTTAAACTCCTTTTTTTTTTTTTTTTTTTTTTTTTTTTTTTTTTTTTTT
>NC_068999.1:46970959-46974863 GCF_001194135.2 Octopus bimaculoides
CGTTATCGTTATCGTTATCGTTGTCGTTGTCGTTGTCGTTGTCATTGTTATTGTTATTGTTATTGTTATTGTTATTATTGCTGTTGTTGTTGTTGTTGTTGTTGTTAAGGCGGCAAGCTGGCGTTTTGTCTGTCGTTAACATTCAGAGCTCAAATCTCCTCCGAGGTCGGCTTTGCCTTTCAACCTTTCAGGGTCAATGAAATAAGTACCAGTTACACACTGGGGCCCGATGTAATCAACTAGTCCTCCCTCCCCCAAAATTTCAGGCCTTGTGGCTATAGTAGAAAGGATTATTATTATTATTATTATTATTAGTATTATTATTATTATTAGTATTATTATTGTTGTTGTTGTTGTTGTTATTTTATTATTGTTATGGTTATTTTTTTTTTTTTTTTTTTTTACATTTTTTTTTGTTAACTAATAGTATTTGACTTTATTTTTCAGTGGCTACAGTGAAGACTTTTGGTATTTCAATCCATTTTATTTTCATCTCACTCATTGCATTGCACTTGTAGAACTTGCTTTTTTTTCTCTCACACACTAGTAACAAATGCACCTTCTTTCCATCACTTTGCATAGAATCATCACATACACACACACACTCTCTCTCTCTCTCTCTCTCCCTCTGTTTCTCATTTCTTCTTTGTGATTCATTAGTCTTGCCACATACCAGACGACCACTCTAATGCTGGTGCACCCAATATATTCTGTTAAGTGGTTGGCATCAGGAAAGGGGTCTAGGCATCCAACCATAGAAACCATATCAAACCGGAGACCTTAGAACATGACACTATCATCCAATCTACCAGAATCTGTCAAACTGTCCAACATGTATTTGTGTGTGTGTGTGTGTGACAGCATGTGACCCTGTGGTTAGAGTGTTACACTCATAACTGTTAGATCATGGGTTCGATTTCTAGTTTTGTGTGACTATCCATCAGACAGTTGTAATAATACATATACATGTTGCAGAAACTCTTTTGTAAGCACCATCAGTTAGAAATTTCATGTAGTTGCACTTTTTCAATAATGTAGTATTTCTCATGCTTGCACTCACTGTAGTATTTTTTTTTTTTTTAGAGGCCTTTAGACATCAGACTTAAATATGACTAAAATAGTTCAATTGTCCTTTTTCCAATAATTCTGTATGTGTTTTTTTTTTTTTTTTCACAGTTTTAAATAGGCATGACTGTATGGTAAGATGTTTGCTTCCCAACCACATGGTTCTGGGTTTAGTTCCACTGTATGACGCCTTGGACAAGTTTCTTCTACTATAGCCTCAAGCCAGCCAAAGCCTTGTGAGTGTATTCGGTAGACAGATACTAAAAGAAGTTCCAGCTTGTACATATATATGTGTGTGTGTGTGTGTGTAATTGTCTCCTTCCCTTGGCATCGTATAATAGCTGTATACGGATGGAATGACACTCTTAAGCAAGAGGTGTCTTTTGTTTCCTATCTTCTGTGAAAACATGTCTGGTCTTGGGAAAATTTTATCCATATTGGAAACTGATAAGGGTATGTGACAGGAAGGGCATCCAGCTGTACAAAATCCATCTCAACAAATTCCACCTGACCTATGTGAGCATGGAAAAGTGGACGTTAAAATAGTAACATCAATGTTAGTGTGATTACCATTATTATTATTATTATTATTATTATTATTATTATTATTATTATTATTATTATTATTATAGGTGCAGGAGTGGCTGTGTGGTAAGTAGCTTGTTTACCACAGTCCCGCTGCGTGGCACCTTGGGCAAGTGTCTTCTACTATAGCCTCGGGCCAACCAGAGCCTTGTGAGTGGATTTGGTAGATGGAAACTGAAAGAAGCCCATTGTATATATGTATATATATATATATATGTGTGTGTGTGTGTGTGTGTGTGTGTGTGTGAGTATGTGTGTCTGTGTTTGTCCCCCCAACATCGCTTGACAACCAATGCTGGTGTGTTTACATCTACGTAACTTAGCGGTTCGGCAAAAGAGACCGATAGAATAAGTCCTGGGGTCGATTTGCTCGACTAAAGGCGGTGCTCCAGCATGGCCACAGTCAAATGACTGAAACAAGTAAAAGAGTAAAAGAGTAATCACATGATAGAAATCTCAAAGCTATGAAATAATACATAATTAATTCAAAACAATGTGAATAAATAAGCATTGCATTCGATGGAGTAATTTAAATGCTAAAGGGTTATTATACAATGAATATCTTTACTTGTTCTGATTCTTCAGCACCAAAGTACAATCTAGAGACATGTCTTTCTTGATATCAAAGCATGTTTAACCCTTTAGTGTTCGCATTATTCTGCCAAAGTTAATGCTTTTTTTATCCACATTGTCTTGAACTAATCATGCATTATCTTGTAGCTATTAGATTTTGATGAGGTAGCTGTTAATTTTTAAAACGATATTGTAGGGTTGGTGTGAGAGACCAGATCTGGCCAGTTTGAACATAAAACAGGCAGAATACTTTTGGCCGGATATGGCCAGTTTAAATGCTAAAGGGTTAAATCAGTGACTGCTCTAACCTGGGGAGAGGTCTTCATTTTACCATTCTGAATCACAGTTTTTTTGACTCCTTCTTCAAATTTTTCATTCTGAATCACAGTTTTTGACTCCTGCTTCAAATTACCCCACATCTCCTCCATTTTCCTTTCCATCTCTTTACCTTTGGAATGAGATCTTCTTAACACTTCTCTCTGTTTATGAGTTTGGTGATGGTTAATTCCTTACAGATCTACGTCTCTTGCTTGGCGTCTTCCTTCCTGACTGACTGCAGACCACATCAAAACGTAGCATGCAAGTGGGTTATCAGAATTAAATCTGCTGTAATTAAATCTCCTACAGATACCAGCAGAACCCTCTGCATATTAATACCTATTCTTATCGGTATTAACAGTCATTCTCAGATTTTCTTTATCTCTGGATGAATATGATACCATTTCTTCCTTTGTCATCGTTTCTACAACCAATGAATACTAATAAGTTATTGCATTGTTATCTTATTAACACACACACCCCTCTCCTTCTCTCCCCCTCTCTCTCTCTTCCTTTCCTACTTCTCCACTGCCTCATCTTCTAATCTCTGTGATTTTTCTTAACTGACCTATAACTTGTTTGTAACGTACACCACCATCATCAACATCATCATCATTATCGTCATCTGTTTCATAATATTTTAAACCCTTTTTATTTTTATATAAAATTTATGTTAATAAATGTATTTCTTGGCAGAATTCTTAAGATTTAAAAAAAAAATTTCCAATCTAAAATTACTTTCTTCAATGCATACACATGCATGTAATATAGACAACTAAATGGACGGATGGACTGATGGGCAGGTGGGTGGATGGATGGACATGGACAGGCCATGTCTCATGCGACCCACTTCTCCAAAAAGGTTTCCCATACCTGCTATACATCATGTGTTGAGAAAGTAACATATTTATAATTTAAAAAATCCTTTTAATTCTTGCATGTGAAAACAGCCAAGTCACTGGTAAAAGGTTAAATCAAGTAATTTGAAATATAGTCATAGTTTTCTTTTCTCTCTTTTTTTTTTTTCTATTTTGGCTATTATCTATCAGGTAATTGGTTGATCTCTATAGTAAGGGAGAACATTGGCTTGCCAAGAAGTCATAATTTGTTTATTTACTTCCTTAGTGAAATGAAAGGAATAAAGTGTAGTAACTTTATTCATTTATTTGATTAAATTTTCTTTCTTTTCATCATGGAATCCTTGATATTCATATACAGCTGCCATTTCAATCTAGCTGGATCTCATCAGTGCAATGTGGTCAGGAATTTAGTAATTTAGTATCTGTTTACCATTGCATTTTATTAAATTAGATTAAGTTTACAGAAGGAGGAAAAGGGACAAGAAAGACATATAAATTAAGCC
>NC_068999.1:46974939-46981498 GCF_001194135.2 Octopus bimaculoides
ATATATATATAGTAGTGTGCTTAGTTTGAGATTTACACACAGGTTAAAATATTATTCAGAATATTCCAAGTCATGTGTCCCCTGTAAATATTACTAATGTTGTCCTTTGTCTTTTTCACAATTAAAACTGCATGAGTATCATAGGCACTTTTCAATTTTTAGATACTCTTTTACCAATTCCAGCCACTTAATATTCTGCTTGTACTTTATTATAGTCTTCTCTTTACATTTTATTGATATCTCCAAAATTTTTCTTCAGATCTAGTCATCAGAAATGTCTAAGAATGATAGTCAATAAGATTTTTAGTTAGACCTATCTAATTTGGGAATAAATCAGTAACTTTCTTTTTGCATGACACAGATTTTCAGAAGGCATAAAGACTCAAGTGAAATGCTGGGTAATGTCTGGGTACATTGAGTATAAAATATATTGTCTTTTTGTTTGTTTTTTATAGGAAGGAAATGGAAACTGTAATACCATTGAGAGACCTTGAGCCTACAATTAAATTTGAAGATGGTTCGTATCATTTGATTTACTTTTGCCATGTAGTTAGTTTATTATAAAGGAAGCTTAAATTTAAACAGATTTTTTAAAACCATCCCTCATTGTCTGAAAATCCATTTTATTAAAAAGAAAGCTTCACTTTAAACAGATTTTTTAAAGAGAGTATTGCAGTTCACTTAAAGCATTGTGTATTGTTTGTAAAGAGCTTTAGGTGTTTTTGCTTAATAAACACTCACAATGCCCAGTCTGGGAATTGAAAAGGTGATCCTACGACCGCGAGTTCACTGCCCTAACCACTGAGCAATTGTGCCTCTACATATATATATATATATATATATATATATATATATATATATATATATATATATATATATATATATATATATATATATATATATATATGTATATATGTATGTATGTACGTATGTACCATGCTGATAGTATGATAATAGGATGCTGCCTATTTGAATTTTTGAATATTCCTGAATATCATTTTGATCTATAATGCTTGAATTACAGGAATTTATGTTTTTATGTGTAATGCTTTCAAGTAGTTCTGAAATTATTGGTTTTGGTAATATATAATTGGAAGTTTTTCTAACAACTCTCTGTGAAACATTTATCACAATTTTTTTTTTTTTTCTTTTTTCAAGGTCAGTCAACACCAACCAGGCATTCAATGATACATTTTAAACTTTGTAGGTCCAGAAGTACTAGCAATCATTCTGTAAATGTAGAAATGCGGAATCTACTTAGCAAGCAACAAACTTCAATGAATGTAAGTTTATTTTGTTCACATTTCTTTCAAGCAACATAACCAGTTTGTTGTCTAAAATAGTGCAGTGTTATCTGAAATAATGAGGGATGTTTGGCTTGCTATTTCTAGCAGTTCATTCAACCATGTACTTGATGAAATCTAGTTAAACAACAACAGCAATATACTCTGTAAAATGGAATCAACAAACTTTCACCATTATAAAGAATTAACCCTGAACTCATAAGAAAGCAACCAAGAGCAAGGGTACAAGTTTAGGCCATTCAAATTATTGTAAAGTCTGATTTGTACCTCTATAACACGGGTTGGCTGTACAGGTAGGGTTAAAAGCTATTCAAATTATTGTTAGTTCTAAATCATAGCCCTATGATTGGGCTTTTCGTGTAAGCAGGGGCAAAGGGCTATTCAAATCATTGTAAACCCTATACCTTTTTCCTTGTTGTAAAGCAGTCTTTTGCCACTGTTGAATCTATCTTTTGACAACGGTTGTTACTCTGACAGATATTGTTATGTTCCGAAGTCATTGAGAGAATATTTCTATCTGGCACTGTATGACCGCCAGTCATACAGTGTTCTTATCCTCAAAAGGTTGGAGCATTATAACATCCACTCAATATCACAGTATAATTACTATATCAGCATAGACACAACTATCAACACAGTCTACACATACTCTCAACCTTCCCGACCTTCTTCTGTCGACCGGCTACTGGTCTATTTGTAATGGCTGGCTACTACCACTTTTTACCGGGAGGGCTGTACAGTTTCACTATACAACAGTCCAATACTTACTTCTTCAACAGTCCTATTGGTTGTTGCTTACATCACGTGAGTAGATTAGTAAGGACAGGTGACAGAATCATCACAAAATCCATGGCATAGACACTGGTCTGTTTCACTCAGATCAAATTAGATTAATTGCTGAACTTTAACTGTAAACCTGTTTTAGATAATTAGGGAATATGGGCAAAGGTTTAGTACAGGAACAGCTGCCTACTACTTCCAACAACCAACACAATTTATTTTGTATACTGCTTACTCTCCTTGCCAACGCATTGCTTATTCTCCTTACTAATGAGATATAAATAGGTACCATGTATCTATGGTAACAGTTTCATTTCCCTGTGAAAGTTACCTCCTTACCTTTATGGAAAGTGTATAGTTGCGCTGAAAGGATAAGAACTGTTAATCCCTTAGCTAGTAATCCAATACTTTATCAACTTAGTCAATAGGCACCTTGAACTGGAGATAAATAGCTCTCAAATTAGCTCTGAGAGAAGATAAAGCTCATCTGAGGAAGTTAAATTTTTTGGATTCACAGGGAAACGATAGGGAAATAAAGAAGGTGAAATACAAAAAAAAGTAATTGTAATTCAGGCGTTACTTTTTACTATCGGAGAATCTGTTCAAGGTGAAATACTCTTGCTAATTAGCATACCACGATGATAATCATTATCAACAGCATTAATTCATATATATATATATATATATATATATATATATATATATATATATATATATATATATATATATGTATGTATATATATATGTATATATATATATGTGTATATATATATATGTATATATATGTGTACCCATGGAAAACAAACCTCATCCAGCTATTCTGATTATATGTCTGTGCACACGTTTGAATGTGGTGTGTGCCAGAGGGTTTGCAAATCCAATGGGGGTCTTAAAAGACATGTTAGGATCCACAATGAGCAGAACTTACTTGCAGGTATTGGTAGTACAAACCAGAGGTGCAATCTGTGTGGGTGTTTTTTCAAAACACTGTCTGGTTTAAAAAGCCACATCAGACGCCATGAAAGGGCTAAGGTGTAGGTGCAGGAGGTGGTCAAACTCTGTTTAAGGAGTAGACAACCACCATATATATATATATGGAGGTGCATAGTCTAGTGGTTAGGGTGTTGGACTCACAATCGTAAGCTTGTGGTTTCAATTCCTGGACTGGGTGACACATTGTGTTCTTGAGCAAAACTCTCCGTTTCACATTGAACCAGTCCACTCAGTTGTAGAAATGAGTTTAGCCTGGAGAGGCATGAGCTGCACCAGGCTTTCTCGCCCAAGATATGCTGAATGGCTGCAGTGCCCCAACGACCCCCTAGGAATTAAGGGACTTGCCAATTGTCAATATATATATGTGTGTGTGTGTGTGTATTTCTGATAAAGAGATGTTTCTTCCTTCAGCTTCTTCATCAAAAATATGACCGTAATTTGACTCGAGAAAGTAATCAAGATTTAATGCATCAGCTACAACTGAAGAGACAAACAACAATCAATTTAGCGAACCTGAAGCAAAAGCACAGTGAATCTTCAGAATCTTATTCGGCATTCTTCGATAACCAAACTCCAAGGAGAAGCGAGGATGATGAGGAGAAAGAGACTCCGCGAAATCGACCCCCCTTGAAGAAGGACAAACCTTTTGATCATTCCCCGTCGGAAGAGAAACGTGATGACGATATGGTATAAAGAAAAGAAAGAGGAAGCCAAAGATATTTCTAACGTTGTTTATTATTGTTTAAGAATCTTTTTTTGTGAAAAAAAACAAAAAAACATTTATTTTTTACATTTATTATTATTTATAAAAAAAAAATCAGGACAAAAAAGAACAAAGAACTGAGGAAAAGAAAAAAACATTCTATCTTATCCTTGCTCTAATTACTGGTACCAAATTGATAAATGACAAGTATGTGATACATGTTAATTATAAAAGAAATTTTGCCGCTTTTTCAATGTTTGTGAAAGCTTTCTCAAACACCTTCCGTTTCTTACCATTAATGATCTTCAGTAATAAGGCCTTACCACAGTAAGTATCATCAGGTTTAATATTTTTGTACAAAAATTGTATTTAGAATAAAAAGAATAAGAAATAAATCTTGTTGAATCATAAATATGCATATACAACATGTGTGTGTGTCTATGTGAATGACCTTCCATGTTTGTTTTCATTCAGTTTCCTTGTATGTCTCCACTGTCATGTTTTTGTTCCCAATTTTGACCCTCCATAAATCCTAAATTTTATTTTAGAATTTATGGGAGCAACTGTCTTTGAAGACTCACATTGTCGTTGAATGCTTGAAATGAGGAATAGATGAGAGACAACCGACAACTGATGAAAGGTCCTTTTTCTGTGTTTGCTTGTCCTGTTTTCCATTTTTTCTCTTTGTTTATGTATTTAACTCGTTTATTTATGTATTTCATGCTATTTGCACCATTGGTGACGTCCTGTACCCATAGATGCATATATATTTATATATATATAAATTTAAATCATAAGGGTGAAAAATTTAATATTAATTTGATTAATATCAATTTAAAACCAGTGGCCTAGCATATTGAAAAAATGTGAAGATTAAGAAAAATTATATTACACACATATAAGAGGGATGACCACTAAGTGGACATCCAATATGCTAGATGAAGACCCCATAGTAGTACCTGCATTTCGAGGGGCCGGTCTTGTCACACTTTGTGTCATGCTGAATCTCCCTGAGAACTATGTTAAGGGAACACTTGTCTGTGGAGTGCTCAGCCACTTGCATGTTAATTTCACGAGCAGGCTGTTCTGTTGATCGTATCAGATGGGACCCTTGTCGTCATAACTGACTGAGTGCTCCTTCCTTCCTTTCCAGATGCATACAGTGAATTATATAGGAGTCCTGATAGAAGGATCTCCCAAAAGGACTCAGACAGTTCCAAATGTCTGGCAAGTAGTATCTCGATTTCCAAAATGTACCAATGGAAACTTGAATAAACTACCCCGGGTAGTCTAGTGTATCTTTTATCTTCTATTCCTTTACTTGCTTCAGTCATTTGGCTGCGGCTATGCTGAAGCACTGCCTTGAAGAATTTTAGTCGAACAAATCAATCACAATACTTTTTTTTTATATCGGTCTCTTTTGTTGAATTGCTATGTTAAAGGGACGTAAACACACCAACACCGGTTGTCAATCAGTAAGTGGAGACGAATACAGACACAAAGACACATACATATATATGTATATACATGACAGGCTTCTTTCAGTTTTCGTCTACCAAATCCACAAGGCATTGATCAGCCCGGGACTATATAGTAGAAGACATTTATCTGCCAAAAGTGGTGCACGATGGGACTGAACCTGAAACCACCTGCTTACAAAGTTAACTTTTTAACCGCCCAGCTATGCCTGTGTTTGGTTTCTTTACTCTAAAGCTATTCTGTCACATACTCAGAAATAGTATTCAGTGTTTAGGCACCGCCTTATAGGGACAAATACATAATATAACACGAACCAAACAGTCTACTTTTACAACAGGTTTTGTAACAATTTGTCACGCAGCTACTGTTGAGAAGATATTAACATTAGCTATGTTCCCAGTTCTCCAAGAACCTCAACAAGTCATCAAGTGTGAGTGCGGTTAGATTTGTCATATCTCTGCTTCATCTGTGACCTGGTTTCAATTTTCGGTCAGGTCAGGTCAGGTCAGGTCGGGTCATTATCATGCCACTTTTGTCAGTAATACCTGTTAACTAACGCAATGTCATTTCACCCACCATCACCTCCACCTCTTCCGTTATACATCAGAAGTATTTTGTCTGTGTAAAAAAAAAAAATAAATTAATTAAACATCTTCACTTGTTAATTCGAAGTCAGATGTTGACTCAGATCAACTGATAACGAAAGGAGTGATGTTTTGAACAACCACTTATCTTAGCCAGGGAACACAATCATTGTAAAATCTTTCATCTACAGGACATATTTATAAGCTTTGTCCTTGCGCGTTGTACAAGGCGACTGAAAGAGTTGAATGCAGGTAGGACATCCGGTCACAACATACAACCTTAGAAAACCCAACCAATACATACCGGCCTGGAAAAGTGAACGTTTTATATCTATATATACAAAAATGTGGACGTTATCTGTAATATATGTGTGTACTGTATGTGAATGTATACGTATGTGTATGCATATATGTATACGTATGTGTGTGTATGTATGCATATATATGTATATATACACATATATGTATGTGTGTATGTATGCATGTATATATATATATCTATAATATAAATTGAAGTTGGCCGACCATTGTATTCTTTCTTGTCTTGAGGTTCACGGCCAAACGACTGGGTGGATTCGATTAAAACAACCTGCGTGCATGCATGTATGTGAATGTGTGCCACATCATTCAAACTGACCGGGTGAAACCGGGTTTAGCTGCTAGTATATATATATATATATATATATATATATATATATATATATATATATATATAT
>NC_068999.1:46982034-46988632 GCF_001194135.2 Octopus bimaculoides
ATATATATATATATATATATATATATACACATTTATATATATATATATATATATATATATATACACATTTATATATATATATACATATATATATACATATGTATATATATATACATATATATATACATATGTATATATTTATACACATATATATACCAATTATCAATAGTGTACCATAGCAGGATATCGTTATGGCTTGGGTTTTTGATCGCGTTCTACTGTTAAGATAACAATGCTCAAGATAGAGAAGGTGACAAGTGTATAACAACGAATATAGTGTTCAAAGATGTTCTCTTCTAAGACTGCACTTTCAGTTCTACCTCTGTGGACTTCATACAATCTCAAAAATTAAACACCTCAGACAACATATAATTTCAAAACAATTTTTGTATTTCATGGTTCTCTGTAAACTTCTAACAATCGTATATTTTTATAATTAAATATTATTAGGATCTTTTCTGTTATTTGGTGTAATGATGTAGTTTTGTATGCTAATCATTGACATGAAATTCATTTTCGCCATAAATCAATAAATAATAGCTTAACATCAATGAAACCAAATTTTAAAAATTTCAGTACACTTTGAAATTTCCACAGGTGCGACCAAACCGAAAATATCCAAAAAAATTGTTAAAATATTTTGTGCACCGTAAAAGTATAACCGATTTATTACACACAAATTTCAACAGCTAAATCTTATATAGACACCCAAATGTCTTGTGAACCCCGGTTGAGAATCACTACCCTAAACAAACAGAACAGTCTCGGCTGAAATGCTTTTCATCATAAGTGTAGAGCAACGCAACAATTATACTCTCAGATATTTACAATTCCAATAGAAATTGATATTTCAATAGACATTTACAATTTCAATATGAATATCTTGACCAAACTCTATTTTAGAACAGTCTTATTCTTCTTCATTGTTTAAAACGGGATGGACCTGTTACTAACAGGTGCCTTCTAACGGTTATCGTCTGCATGGTCTTATGACACTCGAAAACAAACAGCAAACTTCACGTCTGCTGGGAACAGGCATCAAATATTTAAAATGACGTTATGGCCAAACTTGTTTGGGGAGGTAATTGTTTGAGAATAGATTGCTATCAATGGATTGAGGTAGAACTGGTTTAAATACATTATACACACACATACATACACACATATATGAATATATATATATATATATATATATATATATATATATATATATATATATATATATATATATATATATATATATATATATATATATACACATACATTCAAATATATCTGTGGGGGTGTATGTGTATATATGTACATATATATATATATGTATGTATGCATGTATGTATATATGTATATGTATATATATGTGTGTGTGAGTATATATATATATACAGGGTGCGGTAAATAAACTGTCGTCAAAATTACGCAAAAATTAAAATAACACAGACATCTCATTTTAACAGATATATTTACCAAAATTACATCAAAATATCTTGAAATACTAAAGAGTTAATTTATTCTATAAAATCGCCATTGGCTTCAACCACGGCCTCCAGACGACTTCTCCAACTCTTCTGGGCGGTCTCCTTCTTTAAGCTGGTGAATGCTGCCATAACCCTTGCCTTCAGTTCATCTTTGATGTTAAAAGGGGTTTTGTTGGTCTCTCGCTCAACTGTACCCCATACATAATAATCAAGGGGGCTGCAGTCCAGGGAGTTAAGTGGCCAGATGTTAGGGATGATGTGGTCACAGAAGTTGTCTGACAGCCATGACTTGTGTGGTATGGTGCTCAGTCTTGTTGCCAGACATAGGGTCTTCCAGCAGCCACGCTCTTGGCCCAGGGCAGCTCTACCTTCTCCAGGTACTCCATGTTGAGTCTGAGGCCGTGTGGGAAGATGAATGGAGGCATAACGTCACCATCGCTATCGATCACTTCAAACACCGTGATGTTGACTGGATGTTTGATCTTTATGACTCTCGGTACATGTCCTCAGATTGACACCTAAACACTCTGAAATGTTCGTATTGGAGCTTCCGGCGCGAATGCCAAGCAATACAGCATGTTATTTTCAAATTTCTGGTAGAGTGAATTGCGTCATGGTGCTGTTTTTTCTCACAGACAGTGCCCAACTGACCCTATTATACTGTGTAGTTGACAAAATCAAAAACAATGCGCACAATGGCGACAATTTACCCATCGCACTCTGTATGTGTATGTTTGCGTGCGTGTGTATATAAATATGTGTGTGTGTGTGTATGTGTATATATATATATATATATATATACTTGTATGTATGAATGAATATATCTACACGCATACATACATATATTAACGTGTGTGTTTGTCAGACTGTAAGTGTGCTTATTCATATTATTAAACAATATATAAATAGTAAGAGAAGCGTGTGCAAAAGCAATTTTAAATGAAGTGTGTTTACCTAATGGGTAAACCAGACAATCGTATTTGTCTACGTGTGGGCCGGGATTTTTTATTTTGTTCAACTGTTGTGTTTTTTTATATCTACTTCGATGACTCACCGTTTGTATAACAGATTCAACAAAAGTTAACTGTACCTTTTTCATTAACCCCACAACCGATATATCAACTACTTGTCATATACCAGATTTGAATCACTCGTCTTTTGTCTCTTTGAAATGGTGGCTTATGTCTAAAATACGTATTATAAATAGGACGAGGAAGTCCTTTTTTATAATACGTTTCCCTCTGATAATTGTAAAGAAATTATACCTTAAGTTTTATCTAAATGAAAAAATATTTTGAAATCAGGAAGTAAAATAAAATTTCTAATCTTAACACCTGGACTAATTCATAATCTTGAACGGTTTTTTTGGGGTTTTTTTTTGTGGTGGGGTGCTGTTCCTAATAACAACAGATAATGTTGAACTGTTATCTTGTTTTCGGCTATTTTTTGCTCCATTACTGTTTTAATAATCGATGAACTATTCAAATAAATAAATAAATGTTATTTTATTTCATTCCTCCTTAAGCTGTTCATAGTTATTAATGAGAAATTTTACGTTAGCTTGGATGGAATAAAACAAAATTCCAGGATTTTAACAGGTTTGAGATCAGTGAAAATACATGATTGATGGTTGAGAGCGATCAATTTCAGCAAATGTCAGATCTCTTCACTGAAACATTTCAGTGAATTCAGATACAACAAAGTAAATAATTCTAAAAAAAAAATCTTTGAAAATTAGATGAAAATAACAATGGCTAAAGTTTCAAAATTCTATTCTAAAAGGTACGCTGAAAGTGTAATGCGTCGTTTGCAGACGAACAGTGTCAACCGCTTGTCTCTCTCCTGCACTGCTTTTGGTGGGTCGCTTTTCAGTAGACCAGAGTTTTCACCCAGTTGATCGATATATGACCTGGCAAGACGACCCTTAGGCCGTTTTCCGAGTATTGATTCTCACATCTATCTCACTATTTCATCCTTACTACGAAAGCAGTGTCCACAAAATCTCAGTCTTGGTGGATGTAGCTCTTAAAAAGATTACCATAAAGACTCAGATTCATTATATGGGACTGCCATTTGATGTCAAGCGATGCTCTCGGAAGTCTTGTACACGTCTCATCTAGTTTTCTTTTCAATTCCTTTGTTAGAGTCCATATTTTTATTGCAAGTTGGGCATTGTACTTTACAGATTAGCTTACATACAAACAAAGACACAATAGATATATATATATAAATAGATACGAAAAAGTTGATAATTTCTTATATCTGGACTCCTGGGTTGATACAAGCGTGTGAGAAGGATCAGCCTGCTTTAAGACGGATGCTGTTTGGAGATCAAATCCTAAGAGAGAGAGAGAGAGAGAGAGAGAGAGAGAGAGAGAGCATAAAATTAGCTTCTTTCAAGCAATAATAGAAACCGTGCTTTTACATGGCTTCACTGTTAGAATCTCTTAACTGATCTATTTTCTTAAGTTTTGATGCCAATAAAATGAATAATTCCCAAGATATTTGACACTAAGTCAATATAAAGAAGAATTTGTAGTAGATTAAAAAAACAAGTGAAACATTGGTAAAATGAAGTGAGAAAAATCTAGAGTTTTTATCTTCTTTTTTTTTTCAATTCTGATGCATAACAAGGACAGGTCCGAACTGGTAATTAAGGTAAAAAAATTTCTAAAAATGTGTGCATGTACAGCCAACGAGTTTCCGCAGTTTCCGTTTACCAAACTTTATTCGCAATAACCTTGGGTCTTGCACCATATACCTTGGATCAACCAAGGTTTTGCTTGATCCCAGGTTACGGTGTAAGACATTTACCTAAAGTGCTGCGCAGTGAAATCGAACTGAGAAATACGTCATTGCGAAGCGTATTTCTTAACCAGACAGCCATGCCTGGACGTGTCGGTTTTTCTCTATATTTAGACAATCCGTCTACAGAAAATACCGAATCGTTTTATCATAAATATGAGTGCTTGTTTGAACAAGTATTACTGTGAGTAAACGATGTTATTTAACCTGACTTGGAAGTAGGTTTTGATTAGCGGAGATCTATGAATGGCCTGCTTTAAGATGTATATTTTATAGTTTGAAATGCTCAAAATTCTGTGAATTCCAAAAATTGCTTCGAAGAATATTGGCATCAAATTATTCACTCTCACGTTCTCTATCTCTCCCTCCCTCCCTCTCTCTCTCCCCCGTCTCTCCCTCCTCTCTCCCACCCATCTCTCCCTCCCCCTCTCTCTCCCTGTCTCTTCCTCCTCTCTCTCTTCGTCTTTCCCTCGTCTCTCTCCTTGTCTCTCTTTCTCCCTCTCTCTGCTCATACACAAACATACGTGTATACACACACATATATATATATTCATACATACATACATACATGCTTATACACACACACATATATATATACACACAAACACACTCACACATTCTCATGCGCGTAGATACACACACACACACACACACACACACACACACACACACTGTAGTGTACTGTTGTCGAGTTTAAAGGAAAATGAATTATAAAGACGACGACGGCGGGGCCCGAATTCAGCTGTCATCACCATCCCGCAGAACAATGCAGCCACTGATAAAATTCATCTGGGAATTCTTCAAGATTAACGAAAGAACATAAACACGAGTTGGTTGACACCGTTTAGAAATAAATCAAGATATTGTGAACTTTACTTTGGCACGTATGCTGAACGCAGTGCGTAACTAAGGAGGTTTAACAAAACCGAAGAATGACAGGAGTTGCTGCCCGTCATTGTCTTGATCGAATTAAATTAATATTAGTCTTTGAATAAATGCTTTGTTGTTTATTGACAACCGATGCTGGTGTGTTTACGTCCCCGTAACGTAGCGGTTCGGCAACGGAGAACCGATGGAATAAGTACTAGGCTTACAAAGAATAAGTCGTTGGGGTCGATTTGCTCGACTAAAGGCAGTGCTCCAGCATGGCCGCAGTCAAGTGACTGAAATAAATAAAAGTAAAATATAAAAGAATATCTGAATATTCAGACCTCACACCGTTATTTTCTTTTTTTAAAGCTTTATTCATACAACGTTTTCTGTGGTGAAGTCACGATAGGTAATAGTTCGGATGGCGGGGTAGGAATGGAATAAAATCCTTGCCCAGTTTGAAATTTGTGACCTGTCTGTGAAGCAGACGTATCTACTATTATATATGTTATGCACCTCGGGGCTTGTCGAATGGAATTTTAACGTATAAGTTATATTAATCCTTGTTGTCACACATTGAAATACCTGAGACTTCACCGATTTACTTTCAGATAAAAGCATTGTTATGCAATAAGTTTAATTGTTTCTTTTCGTGAAAGAGACAAAGGTTAAGGCTTCAACATAGTCGGACGATCTGTTAGAAATAGAAGCTAAATTACACCTAAAGCTCTTTTTAAAAACGGAAAAGGATGCAATAGATTATGTAGACAAGGGCCATCTTAGCAGCATTATATGCCCCTTCACCGCCCCGGCTAAATCAATGAACCGAGTCTTATAATATTTATTTATTGACAACGAACCAAAACATACATCGGTCAGAATTGGGCTTCTAGACACCCGACACCCCCGGGGGCAACGTATGTGTCCATATTTATAACAGCACTGATGTAATCCTAGATACACATGTCTAGTGTCAAGGCATGATAATCACGGCTGGAAGGTCTTGAGCTGCTTTAATCTCTGAGTTCTTAAGGTTTAAAGGGTGATGGTTAAAACAAGATACTTTCCTTCGCAATGTTACCGCCAAGAAGGTGACCAGTCAGAGTTTACTCTCGATTAAAAAGTGAAAGAGAAGAACATACATACATACATACATACATACATACATACCAGAGGCGACTCCAGGTCATCAACGTCACTCGGGCTCATCAGTGATTTCGCATAACACACATGTATAAAAGAAAGTAAGAGACGTGATGCACACCGCAGACTTACATATGCACGGATAATCTAACAGTAAGCAAGTTTGCTGCTTTTAACGAAAGATTGCCTCACGTTTTTCCGCAATATTTCTAGCCCCAAATGGCTTATTTTTTTATAACTAGCACAATGTCTTTCTCCGTTTCTAAGTTAAGGGTAAAGATAAGGCAAGCATGCAAAACACAACT
>NC_068999.1:46989225-46990807 GCF_001194135.2 Octopus bimaculoides
ATATATATATATATATATATATATATATATATATATATAACTTGCTTGTCCTTACATTTACTCCTCTACCTGTTCAAGTTCAAATCTCTTGAGCACAACCAAGTGTATTCTCTACAGAAAATGTGTGAAAAACAAAATAGGAATTTTGAAAGATGTTTCTACAGACATCGAATGGCTATGGGGATCCACCAGAATAAAATAGTAATTAAAGGGGTTCCATAGATTTTTTTTAATGGTTGAGAAACCCTGGTCAATGATGACGAGCTTTGTAATCGAAACCGGACTCTCCTGGCTGCGAAATAGATCTCTTATTTGAAACATCTGTTGTCATTTGAAACAAATAACACACACCCAATTTCCCTTCTTCTTCTCCCTCTCCCTTCTCTCTGCCTCTCCTCTCCCCTCTCTTTCCTTCCCCTCTCTCTCTCCTCTCTCTCTCTCTCTCTCTTTATATATATAAACTGTCATTGAAATTACAAGGCGTTGGTTTCCTTCAATGGTTTCCGAACGATTAAAGTCTCTTGTTGATGCTTCAAGTGATTAACCGACAATCACTCATTACAAATTAGTCGTCACTCAAACTTCAACTCTCATAATGAACTCATTAAGAGTCTCTTTAAGTGGTGCGTGGTTTTTAGATAGGATGGTGAGAACCTCTGGATAACATTCCCGCCCTGTTGTTGACACGCTTGTACGTATGTAGGACTATCGCCTATTGTGATAAAATGCTCAGTATAATGACTACAGTAGTTGTGGTGGTGATGGTGGTAGTTGTGGTGGTGATGGTGGTAGTTGTGGTGGTGATGGTGGTAGTCGTGTGGCAAAGAGCTGCTTTTCTTTAAATGTGTGTATTAAATATGACAGTGTTTCATGTCTAACGAAGTTCAGCCTGTATGTTTTGCAACTTTGTATTTCAAATCCGAGTCCTATATACTACAGGAACATAAAAACAAAATAGATTTCACAAGTTGAATGTTCTACAAACAAGTTTATGTTAAAAAAAATTTTTTTTTAAATTAGTGACTTGGAAATATATGCGAATCACTTTTATTTATTTATCCAATAATATAATTATGACATATTTATCCAATAATATAATTATGACAAACTGTGTCACATAACACTTTAAACAGAGTTGCTCAACCATTTGTTATTATTTATTTATTTATTTATTTATCCCATTTAAATTTCCAGAAGAAAAGAAAAAAAACGTGCGTCCCGTCTTAAGCGGACAAAATTTAGTGATTTAATCCAAGGTGGAGTCGAATACCGATATTTCATGTAGCAGGCTTTGACAATTGTTAAGGGGTTTCTCCCTTAACATGAAACTAGTGGTAGCCTTAACCTATAAATAGAGAATTTTTATCCACCAATGCGGTGTACAGGTAATGTTGATTTGATGGAGCGAGTGAGCTTATGCGAACTCTAACATTTGATCACCATAAACAAATCATTTATGTATGTATGTATTATGTATGCATGTACGTATGTATGTATATATATGTGCATGTATGTACGTATATATATATATATATATATATACATGTTACGCATGTATGTATGTATGTATATATATATATTT
>NC_068999.1:46993166-46997789 GCF_001194135.2 Octopus bimaculoides
ATTTTAAACCTGTTTCTTATATATCACTCTGAAAAAAAACATCTTATCTGGGGCCTATCCATGGATTTACAATATAGAATTGTGATGGATCATAACTAGGAATCCTACCAAAAGGTTATTTGAAATTCTTATATTGTTAGCCTGGTGTGCCAACCGAAAGCTAATGAAGTATTTTTCCCGGGTTGATAATCCCGCACTATTTGTTATATATATATATATATATATATATATTCAGTTGCAGGATTCGTAAAATCAAAGTATTTCAACGTGTAGAACGCCAGAAAAGACCTAGTAACTTTCTTGCAATATTCAGTTGTCTGCTGGTTGTGTACTGTAAGTATATACTGAATATATATACACCTACACGTCTATCCGTATATAAGTACACACAGACAAATGAATATTTACATATATAGGTACCGATTTAACACAAACCTATGGGTGGTTTGAAGTGTAACGTACGTATAAAAGAACATAAGTGGTGTTTAAAATTCAGTTTTTGTGAATTTTAAACCCTATTTGTGTGTGTGTGTGTTTGTTTTGAGATGTATCTTACAGAATACATTTTAAAACTAGTTTCTAGCTATCGCTGTGATATTTAAAATACATTGGACGAATGTGGGCCAATGTCTGTTTTCATCATTCCACAGGTAGAAAAGAACGATTCGCTTGATCTAGTTTTGAATTCAGATAAGATCTAACCCACCTGCCTTTGATTGCTTCAGCCACACACGCAAATCCTGTTTTATCCATTCTACTAAAGATGCAGTACCAGTTTACACGGTTCATACTTTGATGTTATATAATCACAACACTAACTTCTTAAGAAAAACGATTTTTTAACCTAAATTCTTTTCTTCTTTCCATTAAAAATTCGACGTTGGGTCGAGGTAAGTTTCCAGAATGGCACAAACTTCTTTGACAAGTCTACCTTAGCACAAATCTTATAGTAAAATTGTCGAAATGGAGTAGCTTATCTAAATACTTCACCCGATTATTAACTTCGTCTTTCGATGACATTCTATAACATGGTGGCCTTGGTTGAGAGATCAAAAGATTCCCAGCTCTGTCGTATGGTAATCTTGGTTGAGAGATCATGAGAATTCCATCTGTGATATTTTTCGTCATGCTTGGCGTATTCAGAATTTACATTATCCAAAATTTCTTTCCTCACTAGCCAAGGCTGTGGTTTGAGGGAGATGCGGTTGCTATTTATACCAGGTTGAATAATTCTGTACAATTTCCTTTGTTCGACCCCGTCATTATATATATATATATATATATATATATATATATGCGTGTATGTGTATGTGTGTAAACATGGGATTGATTAATAGCTAGTTTTATTTTAATTTCGATACAAGGTCAGCCGCTTTGAGGGGAGGGGAGATTCGATTACATGCTCAACTAGTAATTATTTTTATCGACCCAATATGATGAAAAGCAAAGTCAACCCCGGCGGCAAATGAACTCAAAGTACCACTAAGCACTTTATCCAGCGTATTAACGATTCTGCCAGCTCACCAACTTTATAACAATAATAATAATAATTTCTACTATAGGCACAAGGCCAGTAATTTTAGGAAAGGAGCGGGGTCAAACGGTACATATTTTAATGAGCCCGAAAGGATGAAATGCAAAGTCTACTTCGGCAGAATTTGAAATGAGACGGACGAAATGTCCCTAAATATTTTGCAATAATAACCTTTCTTATTAGAGACACAAGACCTGAGATTTTGTGGGTAGGGGATAGTTGATTACATCGACTCCAGGGTTCAACTTACACTTATTTTATCGACTCCGAAAAGATGAAAAGCAACGTCGACTTCGGCAGAATGTGAACTCAGAACGTAGAGCATTTTGTCCGACGTGCTAACGATTCCGCCACTCTCAACATCCACCCGTTTGAGCGACTCAATCGCTCATCACACACAGATATTGAGACAGATTTATTTCATCCACATTTTTTAATGAATCGTAGTTTCACTTTCGCTTTGCTGGTTTGAAAATTTTGATTCTAGACTACCAACCAACAACTTTAGATTCCAAACCATGTGTGTTGAAGTTTGAAAAACAATAAAAAGTTTCAGCAGTCCTGCATTAATTTAATATATTGATGTATGGGAGACTTGTGCGTGTGTTTAAGGATTGCCATTATTATCAGCTCCATGAAATCCTCCATGGATTCCATAGGTTAGCAGGATCTGACGAGCCCAAAACCCACATCATACTCTGATATCTGCTGGAAGCCCTCACCTAACGTCAACCACTTTACAATGAGTACCTAGTGCTTGGGTGGCGGGTGTCTTTTTTTTATCGCACTAGCACTGGTGAGGTCACCATACAGCTGCAAGATTAAGATCTCTTTGGATTGAGTGGAGCTACAGTAGAACTTTAGGCCATATCTATTATTATGCAAATGAAGTTTGGCCAACTCACATGTGGATTTGTGCATAGCAACCAGGAGACAAAAAAATACACAGGAAGTACCGAGATAAAAGCTTTTACAAATGAGGAATTTAAAAGAATGTTAGTTTCCATGGTGTATGAATAATTTTGGGGACGACTGTATAGTCAGTAGATATTCTTGTGATCTCAGCTGAGTGAGTCTTTGGAATGCAGTTGTAGCTACGATAGGAAAATGCTTTCATCGGGAGAGTTCTTCGGTGATCGTGAAACTTACCCGACATTGAAAAGGGTCTCAAAGTCTTGTTGACTATACTACTAAGAAATATCAGTTTCAAAGATTGGCACAAACCAGCAATTTCAGGAGCAGAATAAGCTGATTACATCAACTCTGAAAGGATAAACGGTAAAGTCGACCACGGCAGAACTTGAACTCAGAACGTAAAGACAGACGAAATACCGCTAAGCATTTCGCCCGGCGTGCTAACGTTTCTGCCAGCTCGACGTCTTATGTTACTAAGAAATATTGCCTCATGATTTCTTAGGCTTTGACTTAAATGAAATTAGGATTCACATCAAAAGATTTTTTTTTTAATATAGAAGACATCGTCATCCTCGTTTAACGTCAGTGTTCCTGGCTGGTATGGGTTGGACGGTTTGACATGATATGATAGATCCAAAGACTGCATTGGGTTCCAATGTCTGCTTTGGTATGGTTTCTACGGCTGGATAACCTAACACCATCGTTCCAACAGTACTGCAACTAGCAAGACTACGAAGGCCGAGGAAAAGTGGTTTGGCTTCATGCTCGGATGGGATGGGGGGGGTGGATTAACACATGAGCGAAAGAAGGGCAGGGCAAGATCATGTAGAGGAGTTACATAGCTTCTCTCATTTAGGGGGGAGATAGAGGGAGGGAGAGAGAGAGAGAGAGAAAATGAACAGCAGAAGCTGCAGAGAGATAGTGGCAATGAAGTGTCCAGGTGATTCCTGAAGGAACAAAGTGAATAGAAGAGTGATGGTGGTGGAGATGGGGGGGGGGCATTTTTTGAACGATCACAAGTAAAACCCATGAAGTGAAATGAATTCAAAAACTAAAGAAATTACAATTCTTCAATAATTTTATTTTCAGTAAACAGGAATGTTAGACGCCATTTTTGTTGAATAAAGCTTGATACTTTGACCAAGGTAATTCGTCAGTCCTCTTTGACTAATGAAGGAATTGAGGAGAAATGGATACCAAAATGATTGAAATCAATATTTCAGATTTAATCAAAATGACTGAATTGCTTCCTTAAGGAGATTAAGTTTTAAACCCTTGCAGTCTCTACACCAAGCAGATTGGTAAAAAAGGGTTAATGTTTGATCGACGTCATCATACTACAGATAGCAACATGCTTTTATGGATCTCGATGGTATAACACGGTGACCAAACAGAACTGTGAACGGAAACATTTTTAAGTACAATTGAGCTTTTTATCTTACAAACCAAAAGAGAATGAATGAAATTTAATCGAGAATCTTGCGACTTTTTCCAAAACTCATTCCAGCTTGTGATGCTCCTTTGTTAGTACCATACTGAAGACTAATAACACTGCTTCCAGCATTCAGCTGTTCCTCTGTGAAGTTCCTGACATTAGCTTGAGATTCTTGTGGTCCAAAACCAATTTCTCCATTTGTGCGAGCCTACAAAAGTGGGGGAAAAAAATATTAGTATTCGTATAAATCTGAAGATATTTTGCCCCAAAATATTTAGTGTGCACGAGGAAACTATACAAAACAATGTCTATTTTCCCCTAGGCCCCGTTATAACTTTACAGAAAAATTTATGCCCCACCGGTGGTTGGATAAAAACAAATTTCAAATATTCTATTATAATTATTTTATACAAAAGAATCTACCAGTAACTCTTAAGTACCGACTATCGACTTCTCGAAATTATATACTTTCTGTAAAGAAATATCCGCACTGTTGTTGTTGGCACTCCGTCGCTTACGACGTCGAGGGTTCCTGTTGATCCGATCAACGGAACAGCCTGCTCATGAAATTAACGTGCAAGTGGCTGAGCACTCCACAGACACGTGTACCCTTAACGTAGTTCTTGGGGATATTCAGCGTGACAAGAATGACCCTTTGAATTACAGGCACAACAGAAACAGGAAGTAAGAGTGAGAGAAAGTTACAGGGCTTAGAAAAACTGAAGAACCTCTGCAATAA
>NC_068999.1:46998705-47001737 GCF_001194135.2 Octopus bimaculoides
TGAAAAAGTGATTTGAATATATTGTGCGGTAGGAAGTGTGTTTCCCAACCATATGATCTCGGGTTCGGTCCCACAGTTTGGCTCTTTGGGCAAGTGTCTTCTACTATTGCCTCTGGTCAACCAAAGCCTTCTGAGTGAATCTGGTACACGGAAACAAAGAACCTCGTCGCGTGCGTCGCCACTGTTTGACAGCTAGTGTTGGTTTGTTTACGTCCCTTCAGTCCCACGGCATGGCACCTCGAGCAAGTGTCTTGTGCTATAACCCCGGATCGACCAAAGCCTTGTGAGTGGATTTGGTAGACAAAAACTGAAACAATCCTGTCGCGCGCGTGTCCTACCACCGCTTTACGGCCAGTGTTGGTTTGTTAACGTCCCCTTAATATAGCGGTTCGGCATAAGAGACCAACAAAATAAGTACCAGACTTTCAAAACAAAAACTAAGTACTGGCGTCGATATGTCCGGTTACTCAAGGCAGTACTCCAGTACCTTACCCTACTTATCTTACCCTTTCAGTTCATCTTTACTATCGACCATACTCCCACTCTTCTTCGCTACGTTTACCTCTATTCCCCCATCTCTCGCTTTCCTCTCATTCTCTCGCAAACTTTATCCGTCCCACTTTTCCCGATCTTTTGTCCCCGCGCTCTTTTCTATTCACCTTCTTGTAACATGAGTGTATGCTCTGACACCTCGTCACCACAATATCTCTTTCAAATTCCACTCCAGTTACTCACACAGGTTAGCTCTGTGCCTTCCATCTCTACAACATTCTCACTCCAGTCGGGAGGTTTGTTAGTCTTGCGAGTTACATGAAGACCTCACTAATGCTGTTAGCACGAAAAAAAGTCATCAAGTACACATTGTAAACTGGATGATATTAAAGGGGATCCAGCATCAGAAACTATGCCAAAAATTGGAATCTGTTAATCCGTTCAGTCAACGCTAACGTGGAAGGCAGACGTTAAATAATGACGTTTTCTGACATGTATAGTTTGAATTGTATCCTGTTGAATCTTTCAAGGTGAAAAAAAACTAAAATGAAAATAAAATGAGCAAATTGAAAGCGGAAATGATAACCGTCAGAATAGGAGATGAATAAAAGAATTTGAAACTTCCTTCAATTGTTCATTTGAGTATTAACATCATTTGGATCCTTAAAATTCGGCTGTTACTAGGAGCCTCGTGATGTAATCTGATATAATCTAATTCGGCACTTAGTGCCAAATTCTGCTTCATCTCTAATTCAAAAAACTACATTAAATCTATGAGTAATCTCTTTCACAAAGAGATAAAAACAATTGTTGGTCGGCTAAGGATTATGGATTAGCTTGTTTACTTCGTATACATTCTCGTTTATCACTGATTCATTATCACAGATGCGAGTTAACGCGATACGCTCAATTGTGATCCATGTTACGCTTAACACGAGTTGATCCGTGATAACACACACAAAGTATCAGTTAGGCCAAGGCTATAGCGGAACACACTCGCCAAATGTGTCGTTCAGTTGGACTGAACCCCAAACTAGGTGGCTGAAAAGCAAACATTAACCACACATCCATCGTTTAAATTCACTCTGCAGACGCGCTTTGAGAAATCACAACCAGCTTGGATGTATAGAATACAAACGAAGTGGACAGCTTTATGCTCCATCAAAGAGTTAAATGGGATCAAATGAAATACTGATTCTAAAGTTTAGCTGCAAAAAAGAAAACACTGGAAACGCGAACGTTCGACTAAATGAAAAGAAAGAAAAAAAGAGAACAGAGCTAAAGACAATGCACTTACTTAGCTAGAAGGAATCCGTCAGAGAGTACGCTTTCAAAGTTCGCACGATCACCAGAAACGTCGAATTGTTGAGGCTCACCATGTTTTTCTAAAACGGTTTGGATCCATTGAAGACCTTCTGATGCCAGCGCTTCATCGTATTTTGAATCCACCTAAAAAAAAGTCATTAAAAATAAATTATCGGATTTCGTTCCCCCCCCCCACCTAATACATGTGCTATCAGTCGTTAAAGCTAAAAGCAGATATGTTTAAGCCCCAAGAACACGTGTTGCTCGTCTAACGATATTAATGCCAAAAGTGCAACCATTTTTTAGTGCGAATTTACTGTAATACTGACGCTCCTTGGTAACTAAATATTCCACTGGCATCTCATTCGCTTGAAGGCTCTCCCTTCCTACCAGCAGAGTAGTAAGAGCCCTCAGTACACTAAGGTGGGGCAAATATACATATAGACCCCCATCCTGCCTTAGCAGACACGACAGCTCAGGGTGAGGGGGAATTTTGCGCCCCTTCATATCTCCATTCAAGACCCAACTCCACTCCCCCCCCTCTCCTGCCGTGTCTCTGCTGCTTCCAACTATCGTCTTTCGAGACATTGTCGTGAAAGCCTGAGGAAGGTTCTCAGCCAACAAGAAAACAAATCATAACCAGACAAATAATTGTAACCATTAATCTAAAATTGTGAGCATTCTTTCAACGTCATAATATATTACGAACGGTAGAGCTATAAAATTTTTGTACATTTAGTTACGTTCCTTTGAGTTTTGCGTTCATGTCCTCCTCCTACCACCATCACCGAGATTGACTTAACCTTGTATTGTTCAGAGGACAATAAATTTCAACGAATCTTACTGAGGATTTATCCGTCCCTGTATTAAAAATTTGACTTTGCATGTTAGAGACAAATAGTGCAAAGAAATCTATTCTTAAATTAAAAAATATTTAATCTTTTAGCATTTAAACAGGTCATACCAGGCCCAAATATTCTGTTTCATGTTCAAAGTGGCCAGATCTGGACCTTTCAAACCTACCCTAAAATGTCATTCGGAAAATAATTACATCATCGAAGTCTCGAAACTTCGAAATAATGCATGGATAATTCAGAACAATGTGGATGGAGTAATCTGAATGCTAACAGGTTGAATTTCAAGATACACATTCGGGAACAATGCAAGTGCCAGCTTTCAAATTGAAACCGAACTAGTTTTTATGCAATGACAATATATATATATATATATATATA
>NC_068999.1:47002442-47004661 GCF_001194135.2 Octopus bimaculoides
TGCCTTGCAGTTAATTACAACTGCTTAGGTTACGAGTTCAAACATCAGCAAGGTCAACTTTTATCAGTCAACTTTCGGGGGACAGGGTTGATAAAATAAAGTAGCAGTCAGGTACGAGGTAGAGATATATAATTCCTTTTTAGGAAATTTGAGTACGAATTTCACGGGCAGCCTTCGACTTTTTCAAGCCAAAGAGTGAAACCCAATATTATTTATAGCTCTATCTGCTTCGAGGTCCACCTTTCAAAGGAAGGTTATTTCACGTTCTCCCGAAGTTTACAAATTCTTATGACGTCAGTGTGTGTGTGTGTGTGTGTGTGTGTGTGTGTGTTCCTATAAAGCGGTCTAGATGTGAATTGAAGCATAATTAAAGACTTAGACATGATGTAATAAAGAAATATATTTTTTACATTTAAAATAATTCGACATCAGGCTGGAGCTAAATACAAAATACTTGAAGCTTTTTGCATGGAAGAAAAGCCAAGAGAGTGATGGAGCTTCCTTGACAACATCACCCATTGCTTTTACCATAATTTCATTACGAGATTGTACCCCTCCCGTCCATCCTCATGACAAAGAATTATTCCAAATTTGATCGCCCAGAAAGAATTACGTCGTTTGGAAACGAAAAGTTCGTGTTTCGATGCGTGGCAGCGATTCGAAAGTTTGAGAGGACTTGTACAATTCTGAAAATGATTTTTAAAATTTTATTGGTGGAGATGATAACTGACAAGAACCAATCACAAATATGAAAATAGACTAGTGGCAATTCGGAGAACAATGGAGGAAGCAGGAGGAATAAAAAGAATATACGGCTTTAAGGGTTGAGATGCAACAACCAAGAATAATGGCTGAAAGAATCCAAGAAACTCAAATGTTATCTGTGAGATAACTACAGAATACGAAGAGAGAGTTTTGGGCGTCTTTACTTTCTCCATGCTAGATTTATTTGACAACTTTTAGTTTAGAAATGAAACCACTTAAACCGGTAACGTTGTTATAAACCGGCACGTAGCTGACACAGATGCTCTTAGGCAAGGCCATAAGTTATGCTTTTCATCAGAGATCGTTAGTCTTAACTAAAATAAATAAATAAATAAAAAAAAATCAATGTTATAGATATTTGCCGGATGTTTATAGCTAAAATCGAACAAGAGATTGATGGATAGATAGACAGCTAATTTAAAGCGGGGGTGTTTTAACGTGCTTCTATTTCCCAATGGTAAAAGCAGCGTAAAGAAAATTAGTTTTGCACCCTCAAAACCACTTAGCCTGCACGACTCTACCGAAAGGTCTCTTCGCCATTTTTCCCCCCAGAGATTTATTTGGTACATGACAGGAATATTGCCTGGTTCAATATATATATATAAGCCCTTCTCAATCTATTGATTCTCTCTGCAGATCGATAAAAGCAATCAGAAGAAAGTAATGAGAGTAAATGTTAGAAAGTATTTATTGCAGCATTAACACCATTGCTCCCGCTGAATATTAAATGCTTTATTCACAGCAACTAAACAAACAGGTTCTACACAGTAGTGTGACGTTCACAGCACAATACGGACAGCTGGCAGAGATGTTAGAACGCTAGAATAAGGTGCAGAAGCATTGTTATGTCATCAGGCGGGACGTTTTTGCGATATCTGTTCTGGACTAGTACATTCCGAGTTCAAAATCTGCTGAGGGCACCATATCAGTGAGGTGTACGAGACCGAGATTTTAAAAAGTTAAGGACAATTTCAAAGGCACGAACTACAATAAATCAGTATGATAATAATAATAATTATTATTATTATTATGATACTTTCTATTATGGGTACAAGGCTTGAAATTTCGGGGGAGTAAGTCGACTGGTAATTATTTCATCGACCCCGAAAAAATAAATTTGGCCTCGGCAGAATTTGAACGGAGACCGTAAAGAGCCGGAAAAAACGTCACTGAGCGTTTTATCCGACGTGCTAACCATTCTACCAGCTCACCGCCTTAATGATGATAATACTGATGATGATGAGGATGAAGGCATTTCAAGAGTTCTGCTAAAGATACAAAGTTAAAGAATTTATTTTTGTTGTTTATTATTTCTTACATTTAAGGCGGCGAGATGGCAGAAACGTTAGCACGCCGGACGAAATGCTTATCGATATTTCGTCTGCCTTTACGTTCTGAGTTCAAATTCCGCCGAGGTCGACTTTGCCTTTCATCCTTTTTGGGGTCGATAAATT
>NC_068999.1:47009377-47013508 GCF_001194135.2 Octopus bimaculoides
ACTATTAAAAGTGAGCTAAGAACAGGAAAGATGAACGACTAAGTTGGCACCGGTGGGAACTGAAATCAAAACATTAAGATCCGAAATATCATTAAGAATTTTACCATTCGTTCTAGCAATTCTACCGTTCCGCCAACAAAACCATATTTCACAGAAGTAACAGGCTCTACGAAATGGTTGAGGTTACAACGAGAGGTTTTTAGACTCTTTTTTTTTTTTTTTTTGTGCATTTAAAAAAACCTGCCAACAGATCGTTAAACAATAGATCACTGATTGGATGGAGATAGTGTCAAGGGGTAACGTCGCAGTGGTCATCGACTCAGTCTTCATCAGTGGTGATGGCCACGATAAGACACGCCGCTACACATCATAACATAGCATTGCATTTTCATAATACATAATAAAAAACCAATTGGGGGCTGCACATGGAGACAATATGGTCGATGGTTTCAGTCTGTTGTTTACATACACGACATGTTGGGATACTGCCATTTCTTTAAGATGTTGGTTTAGTAGTTTCATGTAGGCAGGCATTGACCCTGGACTGCTATGATAAACCCTTCTGTCTCTGATTTTTAGCCAGAAGACACTAGCCATTGATAAGAAAAGGCTTTGTCAACGTCAGTTATTATTATTATTATTATTATTATTATTATTATTATTATTATTATTATTATTATTAATAATAAAATAAAAAGAGATCATTATTGGTTCTACTAACAATGCTCTCTTTTATTCAATGAGAGTAGGAGTTTAGAAAAAAATAAGCGTATTTTCTCAATAGTATAGTGTATTTTCTGATACGGCCACCGGTTGATATGTTAAGCAGACGACCAACGTTGTATCATCATCGCCATCTTGTAACGAATCGTCACAGAATAACCTCAGTTTAGTATTTTCTATCCGTAGTAGTGAAATAGTACATGGCGTCCAATTTATAATGTCTTGAGATCAAATTCATGGTAGCTGTTTCTTTGTCTTTCTGTCTCTCTGAGAAATATACTGATGATTACAGAAGGGTTTCGGCTATTGCGATGGATTCAGACGAAGAGATTGCAATAACTCCGAGTAGTTCCTACAGTTTCTGCGTGGAGCAAAGCATTGGAAGCATTTTATTCTGTCCATAGGCAATAATAGTTATTAGATTTAGGAAAAGAGAAAAACAATAATAATGTCGATAAGCTGTAATAAAATAGTTAAACTCTTTCATCATCCACTTTCTGGGCTTACCTTCTCCCCACCAAATTTCAGGCCTTGTACCTATAATAGAAACTATTATTATTATTATTATTATTATTATTATTATTATTATTGTTGCTGTTGTTGTTGTTGTTGTTGTTGTTATTATAAGGCGGGGAGCAGGCAGAATCGTTAGCACGCTAGGTAAAATGTTGAACGGCATTTCGTCCGTCTTTACGTTCTGAGTTCAAATTCTGCTGAGGTCGACTTTGCCTTTCATCCTTTCGGGGTCAATAAATTAAGTGCCAGTGAAACACTGGGGTCGAGTAATCGACTAGTCCCCTCCACCAAATTCCAGGCCTTGTGCCTATAGTAGAAAGAATTATTACCATTTTCGTTTGGCTCGGGTTCGGTCTTATTCCTGGTAGGAAATATGTGGATAGAGGATTACTACCTGTAACCTTAGGTATACACAAGTTTTCAGCAGTCATTCAAGTGCTTAGAATGCTCCTGATAATCCTTGCTGTCTCTAAACGACAAACTTTCTGTAGGAGCTCTACCAGTCATTCTATTTTAATCTCCTTCAGCCATTTATCTATATCTTTGCTTACTGTTCCTAACGCACCAATTATTATAGGCATGACCTTTACAGTTTGCATGCTCTAAATTCTTCCTATTTCAAACTTTAAGGGATTGTATTATTATTATTATCATTACTATTATTATTATTATTATTATTATTATTATTATTATTATTATTATTATTATTATTATTATTATTATTATTATCATTATTATTATTATTGAGTGAGAAAGCAGTGCATGTTATCAAAGTGACACTGGGGTAACAAATACGAAACCCAGTATACCCGTCATGACGACCCGACTGATAAGGGTACACCAGGCTCATGTATCACAACCATATGTGTGCGCGACATAGTGAACTCATATCAAGATAAACAGGCGCATGACCTTGCAGGTGAGACTCGGTTAAAATTTCCTTCAGGTCGAGTAGCCCATCCCGCTCAAAAGTTCACTGAATAAGGGTTGTTTAAGGATGTTGAACGAAACACTCATTTTTCCAGAAGTGAATTATTCAAATCCCAAAGAATTCCTCTCAACACATGGCTATGATGCTCCCCCACTACTTCTGCTTGTGATCAGAGATGCACATATCATCAGCCACAAAGGGATATGCTCAATTGTTTGAGGTCAAACAACTGACAAGCAAATCTGTGGTATTGAGCAGAATATTTGCTGTAGCCCATCCTTTTATACCAAGACAAAACAATGTACATGATAACACTTCCAATCAGTTAAGATCAGAAGCCATGAGAGCTAGTGCCTGATATTGCATCAGCGTGTTTATAATGATAATGATAATAATAATAATAATAATAATAATAATAATAATAATAATAATAATAATAATTTCTTTTATTGGCCACAAAGGCCCAAGACATGCAGGACAATATCGAAGACGAGTTACAGCGCAAAACAAAAAAACACAACATAAAGTATATAACAGAGGGTATATAATAATAGAAAGTAGAGAAATAAATAATAAATAAATAGAATCCTCAATAGCGGGGCAGTCGAGTTATGATAATCTGGGGTAAACCCCACGCAAAAGTACCGGATTACTCTGCCAAAGTGCCCTCTTCCAGCTGGCCACAAAGGCCGCAAAAACATGTTGGAAACAACAAAGGCAAAGGATAGTGGGAATTTACATAGAAACATGTAAACAAAAAACAACAATTTGCAAAAGGATCTTCGCAAACGAAATCCCCAAAAGCAGGGAAATGCCACCCTGGGGCAACCAAGGTACACCACAGATCTGGAGCCACCCTACTCACCGGAGTATCATGAGTCCTTAGCCTACAGATGCCAGCTTAGAGTAGCCCTTATCCGCTTAATGTCTTTTATTCGTTACAAAGGCTAATAATAAATTATACAAAGACTGACTTTTCTTATAGACTAGAGTTTGTTTGAGTAATTTAATGTTTAACCGAGTTACGTGCAGGTTAAATCGTTTAATGTCAGGTGCAGTATAAGATATATTAAAAAAAAAAGAAACTGACTGATAAAAGAACCAGGTAAATAATCATACAAAGGATTTCCGTTTTTCCGTTTAATTCCACTTCCGCCAACAATTATTTGACCATTCCATCGAAGGAAAAACGCCAACATTTTTCTCATAATCATCGGTAAACATACTGATTGACTCCTACAAACTCTTTTGGATTTCATTATAACTGTTGCCGATACAGACCCTCACTCTCATTCTCTCTCTCCCTCTCTCTCTCTCTCTCTCTCTCCCGCCTATTTCCTCCATTTCCGGATCTTTGTGTGATTTCCTGACATGGCGAACACAGCAGCACTGAACGTCTCCGTCTTCGGTTGACATTCCATGCTCCAACTACAATCGCCTGTGTACCGGAAGTGCTCGTTTCTGAAGTCATAGGGGGTGTCCACCGACGTCAGTTTTCCTTTTCATATACGAGGGGGTGCTGAAAAATTCTTGACTTTGGGTAAAAAAAAAAAATGCAGGAGGATCAGTGAATTATGATTGTTTTCAACATATTTCCCTCCTCATATTCACACGCTTATTACAGCGGTCCTTCAATTTTTCTAAGCCCTAAAACCGAACTCGGAATGCTGGACTTCCAACTAGACCTTTCGCGACACCCTTAAAGTCAGGAGCTTTTCGGCATCCCCTCACCTATATAAGCATGTATATATACATATATATGTAAGTATGTACATATATGTATGTATATATGCTTATATATACTATTTATATTATTATATGATCGAACACCACGCATCCATTTCCAAGTATTTATATATATATATATATAAGTGAGAAAGTGTGGTCGGGGATTACACGTGGCTGAATATAGAAAGAAAGGAATAAGATGAAAAAGCACAGAAAATTTGTTATACGACACT
>NC_068999.1:47014331-47016311 GCF_001194135.2 Octopus bimaculoides
TTTATATGTAAGAAACTTCATTCCAAAAGATTTTTTTTTTAAATAGTTAACATTTTAGAAAACCTTTTCTTCAATTATTGTGACTGATTAATTATCTTTTGAGAAAATGTATGTGTGTGTGTGTGTGTGTGTGTGTGTGTGTGTGTGTTTCTCAGAAACGTACAAAAGCAGAAGACAGAGACAGGTGAGGGAACAACAAACAAGGTGTATTAGTTTGAAACTCAGGAAAAATGGGAGAAGTGTTCGACGTTTCGAACCTACGCTCTTTTACAAAAAAAAAATGAGGAAAGAAAACAAAGACGAAAAGAAAAAATGGAGGAAGAAAACGCGTGTCTGGATTAACAGCTTCACATGTTGAATTGTACATATGTACATTGTATGTATGTATGTATGTATGTA
The DNA here is from genome assembly GCF_001194135.2 of Octopus bimaculoides. Lineage (NCBI taxonomy): Eukaryota > Metazoa > Mollusca > Cephalopoda > Octopoda > Octopodidae > Octopus > Octopus bimaculoides. The sequence continues at coordinate 47,014,731 of NC_068999.1, forward strand.
TGTATGTATGTATGTATGTATGTATGTATGAGTCTGAAAAAATATGAAACAAGAAGTTGACGGCAGCACTTGAACCTGGCATCCTTAAGTACCAGTTTTATCCTCGTACACTTGAACATCAACGAATAGGAAACAAAAACATATAATCACTGTTACAAAATTAGTAAATCTGGATGTTAGAAGAATTTCCGATTAAACTAACCGAATTTATTCGCAAGTAAAAAGAAAAACAGTCAAGAGTGTAAGAAATAAGAACAAATTGGTAATTAGATATGTGTAGAAGCAATTTGTACGTTGGACTTGATGTTACTGGTTAAATACTAAGTTAGAGGTTAAAAAAAAAAACCAGATTTCGAGGAAGCTTGTGATTGTCTGCACCAACAAACGGTTTAAATAATAATGTCTACGCTGTTTGTTAACAGAAAAGCAGTCGAGTTTTAGTAGAATGACACTGACCATCATTCATTTTTAATTGTAAAACAAATATTCAATATTTTCCAAGCAGACGATAATATTTTTTCTGGCTAAACGCCATTTTATTTGGAGGAGTTAATAAAGTCGCACACAACTGTAAGTTTGGAGCCAATAAAATAAATACTAGCTTTTTAAAATAGTTGTCTATGCAGCACATCTGATATACACATGCTGTCGACAGGCTAGTTACTGGAGTATTTGCCCTGAGATAACATCTCAAACGGAGATAGGTATTATATAAATAATATATATGTATTAGAAGGGTAAAAGCCCCCTTCGTTCACGAATGACCATGGGATTGCACCTACAAAGTTAGCCTCGGAAGCACAAGTCTGGGTAGGGTTGTTTTGTGGAAGACCAGCAGTCACCCATGCATACCAACTTCCTCTTTTCACGCCTCCGATGTTATCCAAGGGAAACGCAAATACCACTACAGCTTAGCACCAGCGACGTTGCAACTCATTTCTACAACTCAGTGAATTGGGGCCACATGAAATAGAGTATCTAGCTCAAGAACACAACACACAGTCTGATCCGGGAATCGAACTCACTACCTCATGATTGTAAGCCTGACGCTCTAAGCACTGAGCCAAACATAATATATATATGTAATAATTAAAGTGTACATTATGTTCTTTATTGTGTTTTGTTCTGCGCGTGATCCCCTGGTCCGGGAAAAATTGCCTTGTATGAAACCGTTACCAATTGTAAAATAAATAAATAAATAAATGAAATGGTTGGCGGGGTGGCCGATGAGTTGTTTATTTTAGTCCATTATGAAATGAAAATAAATCTGCAATGAACTTTGTGCTGTGTTTAAGCCTGAAAGAATACAGAACCGAATGAAAGGTCAATGTCTTTTTCGTCCTTTAATTTCGTTATTGTGGCGCCTGAACCAGACACAGTTTGTAATATATTTCATCGATGATGTCATAAATTAGGAAAATGCAATCAATCAAATCTTCACCCAAACGTGTTCTCATTGTATTGTTCCCGTTGTGTAAGCAATAACAGCAGAGTGAATAGGAGGCGGGAAGCAGTTTAATCAACTAAAAACGCGAAAAGAGGGTAAGGAAATAAACTGTGAAAGTGTGGTTTATATATATA
>NC_068999.1:47020195-47026117 GCF_001194135.2 Octopus bimaculoides
AATTATCAAACTTTGAATACCTGTAATATTTTGGCAAATTTTTTCTGGAATAAATGAATAACAAATTCGGATTCAGCGTCAAAATTACATCTATATGATAGATTAAAATTTTTTTTATAGATTTCGACATGCTGTGACGAAAACCACAAAGATCCCCCAAGACTCCAACAACAATAGACTCAGCGCTCACCTTCTTCAGTGACCACAATATTTTTAATTCCCACTGTAAATCATCGTATCTGACTTGTTTCTTTTCTTCTCTTTCCGATTCTCTGGTATTACCAGGACATGCAATATCTACGATTAAACACACTTATCCATTCTTTATTTACAACCATTATATCCGGCCTCAAGTGTTCAATTTCATGATCACATTGGCTCATTTACATCTCACTGTAGTTTTACCTTATCATTCTCGATTACTCATGGTGTTTGCCTATACCAGGTCTTTGTTCTATCCAATCTTCACTTGCAATACCTCTCCCAATGAGTCATTCCTTTCACATAAGCGTTTGGGCCAGTTTCGTGAAGTCATTCGTTATATGCCATACAGCCTCTCTCACACTGATCACTGCAAAACCTGACCTTGTCCCTTTCTGCATGTGCTTTTCCAAACGCTACACAGATAAAGTCGTGGACTTCAGATCACTCTCCCTTAACCAGTGCCACCTTCCATCGGCATTTGTTTTCCTGTTCAGCTCTCACGCAAACTGCCCACACATCATTTTTCTATTCCATTTTCTTTCGTCTCCCTTACTTTTTTTTTTCTTTGTACTGTGCTATTTCCACGACAGGGCCTGTCCTGGCAATACCAGATATCCTCACGGGAACCAGTACGGGTTCTATGACACTCATGATACACCACACCAACCTGTTTTATTCTAAGCATATACAACTTACACTACTGATTAGCCCTCGCCCGTTTTTTGTACCTGATAAGATACAGCCTTTCAATGGTGTTCTTGAAGTGGAGGCGGCGAGCTGGCAGAGTGGTTAGCACGCCAGGAAAATGCTTAGCGGCATTTCGTTCGTCTTTACGTTCTGAGTTCAAATTCCGCCGAGGTCGACTTTGCCTTTAATCTTTTTCGAGTTCGATGAAATAAGTACCAGTTAAGCAGTGGGAGGGGGTGGGCATCTAATCGACTCACCCCCATCCTGCGTAAATGCTGGCCTTGTGCCAAAATTTGAAACCATTATCATTATCATTCAGTTCCCAGGTCATCGATATTGGCTCTCGTTCAAAATAAGTTACACGAACTCTCTCTCTCTCTCTATATATATATATATATGTGTGTGTGTGTGTGTCTGACAATCCTTTCTACTATAGGCACAAGGCCTAAAATTTGATGGAGGAGGCCAGTCGATTAGATCGACCCCAGTACGCAACTGGTACTTGATTTATCGACCCCGAAAGTATGAAAGCAAAGTCAACCTCGGCGGAATTTGAACTCAGAATGTAGCAGCAGACGAAATACCGCTAAGCATTTCGCCCGGCGTGCTAACGTTTCTGCCAGCTCGCCTTTTTTGTATGTGTGTGTGTGTGTGTGTTTGACAATACGACAAATGTGTTCGTAGTCTACAGAAAGAATGGACGATTTCCAAGGCTGTGGTCTTATATTTCTGCTATTCATTAAAAGAAAAAGATTTCAGCAAACCATGGCGGGTTGCTATGATATTTTAGGCATGTGAAATTTTATCAACATATTTTTTAAAGCAAATATGTAAAATATTGTCGCAGTAACTACAACCATAAAATATTGTCATTAATGTCCTATAACAATGACAGGAGCAGCAGTAGTAGTAGCAAGATAAACAACATACTTGCACGAAAACAATCTTTAAAATATTTAATCGCTTCCCCAGGAGCAATGAAAATAGTTGTTTTGTGGGTGACATAATCAACCAGTTAAACAAGGTTTTAACGACCTCTTTTAAATACATATAAAATGACTCACTTCGGAACGTTTTCTTCATAAGTAGCCTATATCTTTCTTATAACTATTTTGTCCCATTCAAGACAACTATAAAACTATAGCAAAACTAAGATTATTTTTAGATGCGGCTGACATACGAGTATCGTCCTGGGTTTATAATCATGCTGTTTGGAATTTTGTTCATTCTTTTCGATCGGAATGAAGAAGAAAAAAACTTGCTTCCCAACCAAACCACATGGCCCTGGATCTAGTCTCACTGCGTGGCATATTGGACCAAGTGTCTTTTATTATAGCCTCCTTGATAAGGAGAGTCCTTTACGTTGAACACCACGCGAAACATAAGTCAAGGACAACGCATATCAGAAGACGGCTGAACTCAGTGAGGTCAACAGCGAACGAGCTAGGAGTGAGAGACACGTAGTGTTCGTTTAGACATCTCTCTCAAATCCTTACATTATCTAGAGAGTGGGATTAGTTCTGTGCAAATCATTTATCCTTCATTCTTTTCTTTGTTACTGTCATTAGACTGCGGCCATGCTGGAGCATCGCCTTGAAGATTTTTTAAATCGCTTCTTCTCTCGGCTATCAACATCCAGTGGTTCTGTGCTCACTTCAGACACAACCATCGCTTCAGTTTTATCATCTCTATTACGCATTGCATATTACTGTTTTGGGGAAAACACTCAATGAAAACTTCCGGGATGGAATGAAAGCATGTGTTGGCATAAGTGGTAACACTCGTTGAGCATCTGCTGTAAGAGGCACCCATTGTTGCTGCATCTATGCAAAGAAATGTAAACTCCTTCTCCGCTAGCAGGACTTAAAGTTACTACATCTGTTTTGCTCGAAATCCAATTGCAGCCATCGTTTCTTTAATATAGCTTGTATGAGGGTGTGAAAACGAACTGTGAGAATCATTAGCACGCCAGCCAAAGTACTTAGCGGCATTTCGTCCGTCTGTATGTTCCAAGTTCAAATTCCGCCGGGGGGAAGCGATTTGGCCTTTCATCTTTTCGGTGGAGGTGGGGGCGATAAAATAACTACCAGTTAAGCACTGGGCTCGATGTAATCGACTCACCCCCTCTCACAAACTTGCTGGCCCTGTGCCAAAATTTGTTAAACAAATATAGTTTTTAAGTGTATGATAAAAACACGCGTGTGCGTGTGTGTGCGTGTGCGTGTGTGTGTTTACATGATGTGTGCTGTTTGAATAACATTTCAGTTATTCTCCTCCCTCCCTTTCTACTGTCTATCTTTCAACATGTTTTTTTTTGTTAGTTTCTTTGTAAATTTGTTTTTTTAATTGTTTTGTTTTTGTCTTTTTGTTCTTTTTTCTTTTTTAATCTCGTACTCAAGTGTTAGGTTCCTGCTTTCCTCACGAATTCAAATTGGTTCAATTGTCAGAAATATTTGTCAAACACTTATTTGGACGAATCCCAAGTGAGAACTACTGACCACGCCCAACGTCTACAGAATTTCAAGCCTTTTCATTTCCCTTGAATTGCCTACTCAGTGACGACCACAGCTCTGCAATGGAGACAATATCTACCAGAGATCCTATAATATAAATCAAGGAAAGTTCCACTTAAACTGCTTTTTCCGTTGTTTGTCCTCCAGCCCATCTTTATCAGCAAATACATCACACTGGGTTAATTGTCTCGGCATTGCGCTAGTATTTTCCATTCTCCTTGAGACTGACCTCTTGGTTGTTAACATCTATTCTTCATAAAATAACTGCACTTTTGTCTGATCCTTCCCATAACCAAACAACTGTATGAGACCGCTCCCAACGTCGATCTATGGTATAAAAACGCCTTGTATTTTTAAGTCATCTGAATTTTGTAGGTAGAAGACATCGATTTAGCTAAATAAGGGGAAAAAAATTTGGAAGCGGTGCTCTTCATGCCCTTTCCCAAAGTATGTATTAGCACAAAGCAAGTCTATCATGACACTAATCCGCCTGTACTCTATAACAGGGATCCCCAGCCGTCGAGCCGCGAACCAGTGCCGAGCCGTGCAGAAAGAATATATTGTTAAACTGTATTTTATTGGCTATCGCAGTCTGGTGGGTGTTTTTGCATTATAAATATATTATATATGTAACATATATGTAATATATAGTATGTAGTTTATTGTATTTATTTTATTGTGTTTTGTTAGGTGCATGATCCCCAAGACTGTGGGAAAATTGTCTTGCATGAAGCCAGTTCGTGGTGCAAAATGAAAGGGTGGAGACCGCAGCTCTACGCCATTTACTGAAGTTATCAATAATCACAGCTGTTCTAGGTAGACTACTACAGGTTATGAGATTAAAGATTAGTCCGATGGTGGTGTGTTTACGTCCCCGTAACCTAGCGGTTCGGCAAAAGGGGCCGATAGAATAAGGCTTACAAAGAATAAGTCTTACAAAGAATAAGTCCTGGGGTCGATTTGCTTGACTAAAGGCGGTGCTCCATCATGGCCGCAGTTAAATGACTGAAACAAGTAAAAGAGTAAAAGAGTAAATGAAAAAGAAAATTTATCTGGCAACCCAAAACATAGGTACATATGTCAGTGCCTGCTTGAAGACCTTTGGACGTGGTGGTGTGCTGCGGTAGCGAACTAGAAATCATGTGACTGCGGCGTGGACTTCTTAACCAGACAGTCATACTTGCGCCAGATGTTTTCTCAAAGCTTACTTACCGAACAACGTGGTATTATAGAGAAATATTTTAACGGTTCTGGGGGCTTGAAGTGGTTGACAAACAGTAGGGGAATAGAACAGAGAGAGAGAGAGAGAGAGAGAGATAGAGAGAGAGAGAGAGAGAGAGAGAGAGAGAGAGAGAGAGAGAGAGAGAGAGAGAGAGAGAGAGAGGGAGGGAGAGAGAGAGAGAGAGAGAGAGAGGGGGGAGACAGACAGATAGTGTATGCGTGCGTGTGTGTGCATGTGTATGCGTGCGTGCTTGCGTGAAGTCGTTTTGCGGACGTGTGAAAGTGTGTAGTGGGAAAATATCTTGAAAAAGCAAAGCAAATATTACCGACTTTATTTGCCTGTTATTATTATATAATGTGGCCTTTCTTTTTTTCTTTTTTTTTTGACAGAGATTCAGCTGCTATTTCTAGCTATTTCTAAAGACCACTTAGAGACCCACCCACGCCACCTCTGTTTTATTCAATGGTTGCATCGGTGATAAACATCGGTGATTGCAACCATCTGCCTCAATATTACAATGCACTTTTGTACACAAAGTAACTTTGACAGCCATTCACCACCTCGCGTTCCCTTTGGGCGTGGTCTTCTCGGTGACTCATCTTGTTTTCCCGCCATTTTTACTGCATCTGCTGTAACCCAATCTGTTTATTGCCACCACCCATGTTCCACAGGAAATGTTCATAAGTATCATCGTCATCATCATCATCATCGTCATCATCATCATCATCGTCATCATCGTCATCATTATCACCATCATCATCGTCAAGTGGAAACAATATTTTTTGGTATTATATAAAGCTTTCGTTCTGTTGCATGGATTCCTGTCAGTTTCGCAGACAGAAGTCTTCCATCAATCGCGTTAACGGTATGGTTGCTTACCAGAAATATCGATTGTGGTCATTTTAATATCCATTTATCTCAACGACTTTAGCTTGCCAGAGCAATAAAAAAATAATAAAAACTTCATTGTGTTTATTTACATTGACCTTGAGATTTCATAAACTGCCAATGAGTTTGCTGGACAGCAATATCTCTGGTCACAATTTTCATTCACCTGGTGTGACGTTTGTGACTGGCTGATAGGCGCGGGTGTGGCTGTGTGGCAAGAAGCTTGCTTCCCAACCACATGGTTCCGGGTTCAGTATCACTGCGTGACACCTTGAGCAAGTGTCTTCTACTATAGCCACTGGCCGATCCATACCTTATGAGTATATTTTGTTGACGGAAACTGAAAGAAGCTCGTTATATATATATGTATAGATATATATATGTGTGTGTGTGTGTGTGTGTGTATTT
>NC_068999.1:47026323-47029031 GCF_001194135.2 Octopus bimaculoides
TATATATATATATATATATATATATATATTACCACTTGCCTGAGTTGTCAAATTCTAGTGTGAAAAAATGAATCAATAGAACTCGTTGATATTTCATAATCTGTGTCCCTGGCTGTTTTATAGGTCACACGTGGCTAGCCCAGACACCGCAAAAAGCCGAGAGAAACACCACAAGGCATTTTGTCTTATATAAAGTATTTATATCAGCAATGGCCTCACTAAACATCACATTAGTAATCTCCGATAACATAGTCACAGTAAACAAACACTTAATCAGAAATTTTTCAAATACCTGACATTCTAAACTCACTCGGAGGAGACAGTCGCATAAAATTAGAAATAAGCATCTTACATTTGGACTCAGAAATGTTTCTTTCTGCGATGGGCACAAAGCCTGAAATTTGGGCTCAACTGGTACTTATTTTATCGGCCCCGAAAGGATGGAAAACGAAGCAAAGTCGATCCCGGAGTTATTCAAATTCAGAACGTAAAACCGAAGAAACATCGCTGAACATTTTGTCTGTCGTGTTAAAGATTTTGCCAGCTCACCGTCTTGGGTCCACAAGTAATATTCCTGTCTACTTTAAGCACGGGGCGTGAAATTTTAGAGGTGGGAGCTAATCGATTACATCGACCCCAGTGCTCAGCTGATACTTATTCTATCAACCCTGAAAGAATGAAAGGAAGAGTCGACTTCGGCGGAATTTGAACTCAGATATTACATGATTCAGAAGAATACATAATGGCTCCTACAACAAGAAGAGCTCCTCTGGTACCATTCTAACTCCTAACCATAACAGCAAAGCTTTCATCTCCATTATCCGTTATTTACTTGTACCAAAAAAAAAAAATAATAATAATAATGAAACAACGCGAAACGTTGGGTATCAAACTATCCGACAGGTTACGGGTACGGTGAGACTCGAAGTAGATAAAGCTACAAATAGTGGCGTGTAAGTATTGGATTATATAACCCTCAGGATAGTAAAAATCGAAGGATACCCGTAAGACACGATACACAAACATGATAGACGTTCTGTCTGAATAAAAGATGGTATGGTCGTGAATGGAACGCCAGCCGAACGACAAATGATAGAACACAGATCAACACACAGATCGGACAATGAATCAATGAATTGTTCTCAGTCGTTTTCCTTGATGCCGTAAGTCTGAGAGACCATGGCTGACTTGGAAACTTGGAATTAATCTGCAATAATGTCTGACAAGATCTTCAAATGTATTGTTGATTCTAAAAAAATGATAAAGGAGGGGGAAATATTTTATCTCAAATGACTGAGTATCAAATATTTTATCCGATAAAACTAATACTCTACCGAATATCAAATATTTTATCGCATGTGATTTATGGTTTATCGATAGATACTAATACAAACAAACCGGTATATGTTTATCTTTCCGGAATGTGCAGCGATAAAAATAATTTCTTTATCTCCAACGATTTTAAAGGCCAAACCATTCCTACCCTACAAAAATAATCATCATTAGTAAAACGATTCCAATCCACTGAAACTAAAAGAGCAATATTTATATCAAATAATTGTATTATTTGTAAGTATCGAAGTTCATTTAATGTCATCCGTTATGAGAAAGAATCTTTAATGACTGAAGTTATATATTATTGATACTCTAATTAATGATATCGATTTCTAAAATGCTAAATTTTCGTTTTCAGAAACACAATCAAATTGTCAAAAACAATCACAGCTGGTATTTATGTAGTTAAAGGAATTAGTAATTGCTGGTGGGGATACCGCATTTCGTTATGCAACTGTAATATACTACTGAGTATATTGAAGACTTTTAAGTCAATACTGTGTCCTGTGTGTGTTAGCAGTGCGATTCAATCCATTTTAAAATATTTTCTATAGAAATAAGAGACAGCATTGAAAATTACGACGGTTCATATACGAACACGTCTAATGTAAACACCACATCCAACCCATTAAGGGCTCTAACCGTGCCACCCACCCAGGAATAGTAGATGGAGAAAATGGACGGACGGATAGACTTCATTCAGCAGAAATACCCCTTATTCCTTATTCTTTAACTATAAGATAACATTCCAGTTTGTAAAGATTAATTCCTTTAACTGCTCTTTAAAGTTGTCTCTACGGATTTTCTATGGAAATTAGAGCCAGCGCTGAAAGTTGCAATGTCTCATATACGAATACGTCTTTGTAAACAATGCGATTGAAGGCAGAAAAATAAAATAGATAATGGAAGTATATTATGGTTGCATAACGAGATAAAGTGTCCCTACAAGCAACTAGTATGTACATACCAGTTGTCAGAAGTGTGTTTAGTATTTAAAATTGGTATATCTAATTGTGTTACTCCGCTAAATTTAGTGGCTATTTAAGCAATGTGTTCGTGGATGGTTAATCTTGTCCTATTTTTCATCTCCATCTTCCAGGATCACCAATACGTGACGTGTATACAGAAAGAAGCTCTTTTCTCCAATCCAACAACGACACCACCATTTACAACGGCCCCAATTCCAACGTCGTCAAATATTGTGCTGTCTAGAGCTTGCTTCTGTCCTCACAAAACTCCTTACTTCCCCCCTTTTCTCTCTCTATCTCTCTGTCTCTCTCTATCTGTCTCTCTGTTTCTTTCTCTCTTTCTCTCTCTCTCTCTCTCTCTCTCTCTCTCTCTCTCTCTCTCTCTCTCTCTCTCTCTCTCTCTCT
>NC_068999.1:47030289-47031143 GCF_001194135.2 Octopus bimaculoides
TCTCTCTCTCTCTCTCTCTCTCTCTCTCTCTCTCTCTAAGTAATAGAGAAGCAGAAACTATTTGAAGTTAAACTTTGGTATGTGTATAATGTTGTAAACAATATTCATGTGTATAGTGGGATGTTTGTCCTGGCTTTGTAATACACACATACACACACGTACACACACAGGCATACACATTCATACACGCAAATACTAACGCGCACATGCATACACTCACAGACATACACACATACGCACAGTGACATACGTACATGCATACATACATACATACATACATACATACATACATACATACATACATACATATATACACAGGCATGCACATACGGCATACACACGCGCAAGCACATGCATGCACGCTCATACACACATATACACACGCAATTACATACACACACATAGACAAGTGTACACACGCACACACACAAAGACACAGACGCATATACCCACACTCACACACATAAATAAACACTATTTCTCACGCATACACTGAAACACAGAGACACATACATACATACATGCATACATGCATACACACATACATACATACACACGCATACACATACGCGCATACACATACGCGCATATACATACACGCATACACATACACAGACAAACAAGCACACACACACACACACACACACACACACGCACACACATGCATGCATGGCTTTTAAATGTGGCGAAACACAATACCCTAAGCAATTCTTGAGACTTGGTCCTATCGGAGAATTCTTCAGAATTCCTCCTTAAGTAAACCACGAAATATCTCGAAGAAATGAAATAAAGTAAACACACATACACACACACACACACACACACACACACACACACACACACACACACACACA
>NC_068999.1:47031349-47031975 GCF_001194135.2 Octopus bimaculoides
ATACACATACACAGACAAACAAGCACACACACACACACACACACACACACACGCACACACATGCATGCATGGCTTTTAAATGTGGCGAAACACAATACCCTAAGCAATTCTTGAGACTTGGTCCTATCGGAGAATTCTTCAGAATTCCTCCTTAAGTAAACCACGAAATATCTCGAAGAAATGAAATAAAGTAAACACACATACACACACACACACACACACACACACACACACACACACACACACACACACCCTTGTATCATATTCTACTTCTTACCAAAGATTCAACGCCATTTAATGTTGACAGATCTGGCTTCTCTTTTAATTCAAATCCACCCTTCCCAGGACGCCATATTTTATGTCTCACTTTCCTCCTCAATCTCGACAATCTTATTTAGCTCCACCCCGTCATTTTCTTCCCAAGATAGACTTGTACTTTAACCGAGTTCCACCCTCACCCCCAGCTACTTCATGTCAATACGCGTATTACCTCTGTTCATGTCTTTATCTCATTTCATCGTTCTACGATCAACGCTTTCTCCTTCACTTCGTCATATAGTTTCTAACTTCCAAGATACATTCGATATATATATATATATATATATATATATATATATATATATATA
>NC_068999.1:47032047-47034944 GCF_001194135.2 Octopus bimaculoides
GAGATAAAGGTAGATAGATAGATAGATAGATAGGTAGGTAGATAGATAGATAGATAGATAGATAGATAGATAGATAGATAGATAGATAGATAGATAGATAGATGGATAGATAGATAGATAGATAGATAGATAGATAGATAGATAGATAGATAGATAGACAAACAGACACACAGATAGAGATATGTATGCATATTCTATCTTTGATAGAAGAAATTGGGTGTATAATAATAAAAAGTGCTTTGATATTCCTCTGCAGAACAGACTAACATTCCTTATTAAAAAAAAAACACCCCTACACTGAACGCAATATATATATATATATATATATATATATATATATATATAGCATCTAAAATAAACTTCCACTAATAATAATAATGTGTAATTCATGAGTTTTGAATCCAACGTTTCGCGACACTCCCTTTCGTCTGGTGCCAATTATGTGTTATTTGCTGGACACGATGCGTTGGTGTATCCTCAAGCATACGTGCTTAAAATGTGAATGTAGCGACTATACAGTCAAACGTCGTTAAATGAGGTACAACAGAACAGTATAGAATGACAGACAATAGACAACAGAAGTCTATTTGTTGTTGTTACAACAACTTGAACATTCCTTGTTCATTGTTTGTTACACTATTGCATTTTGTTACAAAACTGTTAACGTGAGTGGATTAAGCGAGCGTCATATATAAAGTTGATTGAACGACACCAACGACTTTAAAAGAACAAATTGTAAAGCTGTGAATAAACTCTACACAAGCAATGTAATATAAAGATTCAACTGCACGTATGAATGTTGCAAACATCATGAATTTATCATCTGTGGTTCTTGCTCTTTTTGTTATTGTTATTATTGTCGTACTTACTATTGTTGCTGTCGTAACTGTTGCTATAGCTGTTCTTAGTGTTATGGCAACTGTTGCTGCTGCTACCACTGTTGTTGTTGCTGCTGCTGCGGGATTCGAACTCACGACCTCACGGTAGTAAGACAGACGCTCTAACCACTGAGCCATGCGCCTTCACATACATACATACATACATACATACGAGGGAGATGCTGAAAAGTTTCCGGCTTTGAGTAAAACACAATACAGAAGGCTCAGTTAATTATGATTTTATTCAACATATTCCCCTCTCAGATTCACACACTTATTGCAGTGGTCCTTCAGTTTTTCCAAGACCTGTAAAAGAACTCGGAAGGTTGGGCCTCCAACCAGGCCTTTCGCGACACCCTTAAAGCCAGGACCTTTACAGTACCCCCTCGTACACATATACATGCATCGCCATGATAGATTGCTAACCACTACATTTATATATTTTTTTCTCCTTGTTTTTCTCCTTATTTCTTTCTGTGTTCCTTTCAGTTGAAGAGCGTAGGCTCGAAACGTTAAAGACTTTCTCTATTCCCGAGCGTTATACTAATACATCCATTTGTTGTTTACACCACCTGTCCTCGTCTGTTGTTGTTTTTTTCGTAAATTCTCCCATATATACTTATATACATACATACACATACTGGTTGCCTGGCTGTCAGGCTGGCTGGTTGCCCTGCTGCCTGGCTGTCTGGCAACTTGGTAGCCTGGCCATACATCTGTATCTAAGAGGTCATTGTAATGTATTGTGTTACACGACAGCAGAAAACAAAAACTAGACAATATCGCGGCAGCTGATATAACACAGACAACTAACGTTGGGACACAGCGAAAATAAACAGAAAAATTGATCATCGAATCCAATCATTAATATTGGTTCGAAATATAAGCCTGAAATGAACACCCCAACATCCACAACTAGACAACAGACCAATTAGCGGGTCGTATCCTGACTTTTAGAAAACTGATACCAGCAGTCGGAAATTTGAAATGCGGAATTGCTTAATAAGTAACAGGACGTAAGTAGCAGACATTTGCTTCCTTTCAAAAAACTAAAAATGGTTAAAATCAGTCGAGACAAGGAAGGAGCCTCTAAGTGGTAGTCCAACATCCTAGAAATGGTAGCCAAAAACTCCTTCAAATCGCAACTGCTATTTAAAAAAAGAAAAAAAGTGGTTCTCAACCACATGATTCCAGGTTCAGTCCCACCGCATTACACCTTGGGCAAGTATTTTGTACTACAGCCTCGAGCCGAGGCTCGAGTGGATTTGTGAGCGAATTTGGTAGACGGAGACTCGATCATTGTGAGTGGATTTGGTAGGCGGAGACTGAAAGAAGCCCGTCGTGTGTATATGTGTGCGTGTGTGTATGTGTGTGAGTGTGTGTGTTTGTGTGTGAGAGTGTGTCTGTGTTTGTGTTTGTCCCCCACATCGCTTGATAGCCAATGTTGGTGTGTTTACGTCCCCGTAACTTAGCGGTTCGGCATAAGAAACCGATAAAATAATGACTAGGCTTACAAAGAATAAGTCCTGGGATCGATTTGCTCGACTAAAGGCGGTGCTCCAGTATGGCCGCAGTCAAATGACTGAAACAAATAAAAGAATATATATATATCCTTTTATTCTTCTTCTTGTTTCAGTCATTTGACTGCGGCCATACTGGAGCACCGCCTTTTAATCGAAGGAATCGACACCATGACTTATTCTTTGTGAGCCTGGTACTTATTCTAGCGGTTCATTCTGTCGAATCGCTAAGTTACGGGGACGTAAACACACCAGCATCGGTTGTCAACCGATGGTGGAAGGACAAACACAGACACAAAGACACACACATAGATATATACATATATATATATATGACGGGCTTCTTTCTGTTTCCGTCAACCAAATCCACTCACATGGTTTTGGTCTGCCCGAGGCTATAGTAGACGACACTTGCCCAAAGTGCCATGCAGTGGGACTGAACCTGGAACCACGCCAATATATACATACATACATACATATATATATATATATATATATA
>NC_068999.1:47035645-47037484 GCF_001194135.2 Octopus bimaculoides
ATATATATACATATATGTATATATATATGTATTATGTAAAACCTAATTCCTCTTATAAACGCTGTCCTCTTCTTATAATAGTAACTTCCCTGCCCAGAATTTATCTTGCTGGCATCTAGACGCAGTGAAATACTTGCAAACAAAAAGACAAAAAAGTGTGGGACCATTTCCTTCGCCACACCTAACAAAAACCGCGCCATCGTCTCACGAACGTAACCACACCCTCATGATGCTTTGTTACGTCACTCCTATATATTTTTATCTCTTTTATGCCTTGTTTTTGTATGCATTGTGTCATGATTAGAAAAAAAAAATCTATAAGTTTTTATCTCGTTTTTTTTTTTTAATGTATATACTGTGTCATGATTAGTAAAAAAAAATACAAATATTTCGTAACTACATACATATTTACATACACACACACATATATATATTAATGTCTTTATATCGAGTTATGATAAAAAAGAAACAAATTAACATTAAACTGAAAAACTGCTCAACACTTTGTGTAGAGTGGTTATTTATTATTCTTTTCCCAAGAAGAGTAGCCGCAGTGACTTCGAAGTTTGGTTTTCATCTGACCGTTCGATAAAGACTAGGAGACTCACTGCGAAGTGTATCTAGTGTAAACATCCGAACATTGTCGCCATCTTTCCAAATCCTGCTGCATTTCACACGAAATTTTTGGTCCTCCAAGTTGTCTAAGTCAACCCACCTGTTAATTTTGGCTTCAAATATTCTACTTGCAGACCGGAAAATGTGATATTTCTCACACATCCTTGTTCTTTGTTTGTTTGGTTTTATTTATTTATTTATTTATTTATTTTTCATTTTGAATATTCCAAAAGTGGATATCTTTTAGATTCAGCGATGTCTTTAGTGAAACATCCTATTTTTTGCGGGCAGAAGTGAAGAGTGTGGGCGGTAGCTGACCGGAAAACCTAAGAATGAGATCCTATCTTCGGATGAAATCAAAGGATTTAGTGTAAAACCACGTAAGTGAGTTGCAATGACCCAAAGGACGTATTCACAGAAACAGTAAGAGAATCATTATTATTATTATTATTATTATTATTATTATTATTAAAGGAAGGTTGACCGGAAGTGTATTTTCAAGATCAACTTATTATAGGAAACGGTGGATTTCTTTCTCACGACCATATTTTATTCTGTTGCCCACTCTCGGAAAGCGGACATTTTTCACATATTCCCAAAAGGATTTTCCGTGAAAAATTCTTTAACAATTCGGACGTAACTACTCACAAATTATTTTCGTTTTCGATTTTTCTTCTTCCCGTTTTGGGCGTAAATATAGAAAAAATTGTTGCTGTTTTCTGAAACGAGCAGGAAATTCAATTTACGTCAAAGAAACTTATATTACAAACATATTTATTCGAAGTATTTCTCGTAAACGGAGGAAAAGTTCATAATATGTCATAGTTAGCATTGTTACACCATAATCATATAATTGACCTGAAATGTCCGGTGAAGAGGAGAATTAATAAGAGTAATTATTTTCCTTAATCCTTCTATCGTGATTAATAATTAATTTTAGTGATTAGTATCCTATATATATTAAAGTAAAATAGGCAGCAGTTTGCAATGTTTTACTAAAAAGGAAAACTATAGTTGTCACTAACTATGGCTAGGGTGTTAGAAACACCTACATTGCTAAGAAATAAGACCTAGAATGATCTAAAATGCTCTAATGTTGTAGTTAAAGCACATAATTGTATAAATATATACAGACAGTCCCTGTCTGTATATTTGTACTTTGACTACAGCACTAAAGCATTTTAGCTCTTATTTCTACCAATTACATATATATATATATATATA
>NC_068999.1:47038125-47040409 GCF_001194135.2 Octopus bimaculoides
TATATATATATATATATATATATGCACGACGGGCTTCATTCAGTTTCCTTCTACCTAGACCACTCACAAGGCTTTGGTCGGTCAGAAGCTATAGAAGAAGATACTTGCCCAAGGTATCACGCAGTGGGGCCAAACCTGGAACAATGTGGTTGGGAAGTAAACTTCTTATCGCACAGTCACGCCTGCGCTTATAAAGATATATGCACGACGGCTACCAAATCTATTCTCACGGTTTCGGCCAGCCCGGGGCTATAGCAGAAGACACTTGTCCAGAATTCCACGCAGTGGGACTGAACTTGGAGCCATGTGACTCGGAAGTAAGCTTATCACTGAAATTTTTAGCTCACATTTACGAACAAAAGCTGTAACTATGGCTTACAATCTAATTTAGTCGATCGGCTTGTAAAAACTGATACCAGACAAGCAATGTCGGACCACACACACACGACTTCGTTCAATACTTTGGCCAGAAATTAATATTATAATGTTGCGTTTTGCGGAATTGTGTAATAAAAATACATTTCTACCAATGTTAGGTGTGGGATAATTCTGGAACTTATCCGTTTTCATATCGTTTTACTCTGAGGAAATGTACTGCAATCAATAATGTCAGATCATAATGGAACAACAGTCATGCTTTTTGCATACATAAATCAACAGACGCACGGACAAATAGACAATGGAACGAGTGGATAGCTAGCTAGCTATTTGCCTGTTCGGCATGTTTATATACCTGCCTGTATTTAGTGTGTGTGTGTGTGTGTGTGTGTGTGTGTGTGTGTGTGTGTGTGTGTGTGTGTGTGTGTGTGTGTGTGTGTGTGTGTGTGTGTATGTGAAACAAATGTATATGTGTATGTATGTGTGTGTAAGTGTAAGTGTACACGTTCTCACGGACACGATAGATAGATAGATAGATAGATAGATAGATAGATAGATAGATAAAGAGAGAGATAGCGACAGTCAGACGACAGATAGACAGACAAACAGACAGGCAGACAGGCAAACTGACAGACGGGCGGACGAACGAACTGACGGACGGACGGACGGGCGGACGGGCGGACAAATAGTCAAGCTGTGTGGACCTACAATTCCATACTGTAATAATTACGACGGACGGACGGACGAACGGACAGACATACAGACAAGCTGTGTGGGGCCTACAATCCCATACTGCTGCGATATTTTCACAAGGTAATGATACCAATCGTAAAAAGCAACCAATCTAACTTTCTTATTTTATCTTTTCTGCTCATAAAATACATGAACGTTTCAGCAATAAAAATCCTTACTAGTTCAGAATACTCATCGTCTGGTTGGTAACCACGAACCCATTCTGCTATATATACGTGTATTCCAATATTGATCAAACAACATAAAAGATCGATGACATGGTCAAGATTTTTAAACAAGACAGAGTGAGAATTTTCATGTAGCTAGCTGTTATGATAATTCTGTCTCCAAGCAACCTGGAGCTTATCTCTTCCGTTTATTGATACGTGATGCTAGTGGCTGGACTCGCCCCACCATCTTTGCAGTGAAGTTTTCGTTCGTTCAATCATAAATTAGATTTCAGTCCGGTCTTTTGCTTGTTTTAGTCATTAGATTGCGGTCATGCTAGGGTATCGCCTCCATGGGTTTTAGTCGAACAAAATCGATCCCAGTACCTCTTTTCTTTCCATTTTTTTTTTTATTCGAGTGTGGTGCTTATTCTATCAGTCAGTTTTGCCGAAACGCTACGTTACGAAGCGTGGCACCCACGGGCTGACCAAACCCTTGAGAGTGAATTTGGTAGATGGAAACTGAAAAAAGCCCGTCGGGTGTGTGCATGTGTGTGTGTGTTCCCGTCTGTGTGTGTCATCCCATCTGTGTTTGTCCCGTCATCACCGCTTGACAACCGATATTGTTGTGTTTACAAAAACGACAGAATAAGTACTAGGCTTAAAAAATAAGCCATACATATATGGCTTTCGTCTTCCGTCTCTCGATGAGAGTCACCTAATTGGCTTTGATAATTTCACTGGAAGTTATTGTATGACATACACCTATAACGTCAAGCGCATATTACGTATGCATGCGGCTATCATTTGAGTTATAGCGATCCAGAAACAGCTGTCGAGATAAAATTTTACATAAGACCTTTTGTCTTCTTTCTCCGTGTTTTGTGTTCCATGCAAATACACCCTTTATGCCTATATGTGTTTATAAGCCTTTCTACCTATCTTTTTATTTCAGTTATTAGACTGCAGGCATGCTGGTCTATCTATCTATCTATCTATCTATCTAT
>NC_068999.1:47041077-47047507 GCF_001194135.2 Octopus bimaculoides
CTGTAATGATTAGATACGAGAAGGGAAGGGAATAGACGAGCAAGGAACAGCGTTGGGTCTCGCTGGAGAATCTGTTATGTGACGGGTTCGAATCGTGTGAGTCTCTGTGTGTGTCCATGAGTGCGTGTGTGTCCATGAGTGCGTGTGTGTGTGTGTGTGTGTGTGTGTGTGTGTTTGTATGTGTTTGTGTATGTGTGTGTGTTTGTGCGTGCATGAGTGTGTGTGTGTGTGTGTGTGTGTTTTTGTATGTCTGAGTGTGTGTTTGTGTGTGTATGAGTATGTGTGTGTGATTGTGTGTGTATGAGTGTGTGTGTTTATGTGTGTGTATGTGTGTTTGCGTGTGTTTGTGTATGAGTCTTTGTGTTTGTATGTGTGTGTGTTTGTGTGTGTGTTTATATGTGTGTGTGTTTTTGTGTGTGTATAAGTGTGTGTGTATTTGTGTGTATGAGTGTGTGTTTGTATGTGTCTGTATGTGTATGAGCGTGTGCATGCCTGTGTAACTACGTATGTGTCTGTGTGTGTATGTGTGTGTGTATATATATCTATGTGTGCCTATGTGCGTGCGTATGCGCGCGCACGCGCGCGCACGCTGGTAAACGACTACAATAAACACCTCGACTTTTGACATACATTTGTATTTCGCTGCTGTCGATTCTGTTTTATTCACTTCAGTATAAAGGACAAAATCACAAAGGCCACCCTACTTCCTTCCTTCCTTCTGAATGTGAAATACGTCACGTTTCTATTTACATTTGCATGAATGTTCTTTGTTCGTCAGTTTTGGGGTCTTCCAGTTCCCGATTTGCTACAAAAACAGCAAAAATGTTGTGAAAATTACAAGATTTGAGACATTCTGAGGGAAACGGCCACCAAACTTTCATCTTTTTCAAAAACTGTTCCTCTTTGTAAATACTTACACTTATTTTTTGTCTTTTTGTCTGTTTCTTCTTTTAATCTTTTATTTGTTTCAGCCATTGGACTGCGGCCATATTGGAGCACCGCGTTGGTGGGTTTAATCGGACAAATCGACCCCAAGATTTATTTTTCTTCTATTCTTTTATTCTTTTCTCTTTTTTTTTTTTTTACTTGTTTCAGTCATTTGACTGCAGCCATGCTGGAGCACCACCATAAAGGGCTTTTTAGTCGAGGAAATCGACCCCAAGACTTATCCTTTGTAAGCCAAGTACTTATTCTATCGGTCTCTTTTGCCGAACTACGGGGACGTATACAAAACAACACCGGCTGTATGTATGTATAATTGTGTGTGTGTGTGTGTTGAAACCTGCTG
Organism: Octopus bimaculoides; assembly: GCF_001194135.2. Lineage (NCBI taxonomy): Eukaryota > Metazoa > Mollusca > Cephalopoda > Octopoda > Octopodidae > Octopus > Octopus bimaculoides. Next base: position 47,042,366 of record NC_068999.1, read on the forward strand.
GAAGATGTGAATCTACCCTCTGAGAAGGGCACGGTAGAGTCTCTTTCTTGTGACCATTGCGTCATATCTGCTTCTCCAAGGCAGGCCAACTCGGCCACATCCATAGTAACAGAAGCACGTCCTCCAACCAGTGCGATGACATCCAGCATAATCTCGTGTAACACAGTGTGTAGATCAACCAAAGCACGTACTCGACATTATAAATCTCGGCATTTAGAATAGTCAGGCTGCCTCCGGAAAACCAACTGCTGATCAAACGTGGAATGACTTGCAAGTTCTTGTAGGTCTTGAGAGTTCTTTGAGATGTCATCAGCGATAAGGAAAACAAAAAGTTAAGTACTTCTTGGAATGAAATTAGTTTACGAAGTGGTCTTATTCGGTCACGAGGCCACTTACAACGTAGATGGATGGATGGACAGACAGACAGACAAACAGACAGACAGACAGACAGACAGACAGATAGATAGATAGATAGATAGATAGATAGATAGATAGATAGATAGATAGATAGATAGATAGATTAGACAGACAGACAGACAGACAGACAGACAGACAGACAGACAGACAGACGGATAGACAGACAGACAGACAAACGGATAGACAGACAGACGGCCAGAGAGATAGGCAGACAGACAAACAGACAGTAAAGACTGATAGATAGATAGATAGATAGATAGATAGATAGATAGATAGATAGATAGATAGATAGATAGATAACGGTGTTTCTTCTAGTGTCACTAATGGATCTAGTTCGTTAATTGGATCATTAAAACTGGCAGAAAATATATTTTGCCAAGAATTTTATATATATTTCATGCCAAATAAAAGTAAAATTAAGATATTGACTTTTGGAACATCAGAATGGACTTTTTATTTAAATGTCAGTATGAAAGTTTTATAAGATTTAATCATTATTAAAGTTTATATGAATTCACGTATGCAATTCAGTGTGTGTGTGTGTGTGTGTGTGTGTGTGTGTGTGTCTGTCTGTCTGTCTGTCAAACATGGGCAGACATCTTTTATCTCATTTGTTTCAGTCATTGGACGACTGCGAACAAAAAGGATCCAAGTCTAGTACTTATTCCATCGAGCTCTTTTTGCTGAACCTTCAAGTTACAGGGATGTGCACAAACCAGCACCGGTTGTCAAGCCGTGATGGGAGACAAACACACGTGCGCGTGTGCATGCACACACACATACACATACACAAATACACACATATACACATATACACAAACACATTATATATATATGGGAGAATTCACGAAAAAACAACAGACGAAGACAGGTGGTGTAAACAACAAATGGATGTATTAGTATAACGCTCGGGAATAGAGAAAGTCTTTAACGTTTCGAGCCTACGCTCTTCAACAGAAAGGAACACAGAAAGAAACAAGGTGAGAAAAAATATATATATATGTGTAGTGGTCAGCGATCTATCATGGCGAATGCCGGATCCAACAGGCTTCTTTCAACTACCAAATCCGTTCACAAGGCTTTAGTCGGCTCCGGGGGTTACAGCTGAAGTCACTTTCCCAAGGTACTGCACAGTGGGACTGAACCCAAGACCGCATGGCTGGACAGCAATCATCTTACCACACAGCCACGCCTGCGCTACAGCTTCCGTCTACCATATTCACTCACAAGGCACTGGTCGGCCTAGCGCTATAGTCGAAGCCACTTGCCCAAGGTGCCACGCAGTGAGAGTAACTCCGAAACCAAGTAGCTGCAAAGCTAATTTCTCAACCACAATGCCATGTCTACGAGAAAATTTTTCTCAAGAGATATTTTTTGCGATCTTTTATGTTCTTTCTTTATTCAATAAAACGCTTTTTCTCTTCGTGTTGTGAATCCATCTCAAGAATTAAGATTCAAATTTTAACACAGAAAGCAAAGTTATCACCCTTACTTCCGTTGTGGACATTAGCGAAGACGGAGTTGTTGCCCTTTTGATATTTGGCCATTCCAGAGATACGGTTTGCGATTGTACTAAGTCTTGCCCTTCATAGTTAATCACATTTACACCTAGATATATCTATAAACTCTCAGAACACTCTAGAACATCATGCTAAAACACTAACCTTCTCTCTCAGTTCAGAGAAACATGAAAAAGACATACAAAAACAGCAACGGCCTCAACAAATACTTCAGCCCAAAATATCGTACTAGAACGAAAACCACCTATAACAAATGTAGAGTCACAACTGCTATGGCGTTGCAACCGATGCCACCCTGCCGGCCCCTGTGTAGTCACGAAAATCTCTGGCATGTGAAAAGAGGCTGTCTAGTGGAAAACGGCAACATCCCTTGGTTTGGCACACAACACGCCATTGCGTGTCCAATTGCACAATTTGGTTTCCTCACTACGCGAAGCAACGTCTTTGTGTCTACTTCAAGAACATTCGAGCAAAACTACCATGACAACTCATAGAGACACTTGTAAACTACTACAACCGCACACAAGAGTACTCAAGTCGAAATGTTGGAAATGAAAGGCAGACGAACTGCAATGAGCCGCAGACGACAATGATATGCAAGCCATCTATAAAGGATCTTGGGAACTCCAGGAAAAAAGGCTTCCGAGGTGTGAAAGAGAGATTTAGTGTTCGTAGTTGACGATGCGAAAGAATGCAGAAACGCATGCGTTCTGCGATCCTATGATATCATTCACAGACCAATGTGTTTTCATATGTCATCAAGGGGACTATTTCCTCGGCGTAGGGTTTTTTTCAAGTCCGAACGTACTTGCATTTGTCGAGTACGTATGACTTTGCACGAATACACTTTATTTAACGCAGCTCCGTGCAACTTTACTTTACGAATGGGGTCTGTGGAAATTCCACAGAACGAAAAAGGTTAAGAGCAGCTACTTAAGAAAGAAAGAATGATTTGCATTTCTATTTTTATCTTGCCAAGTTCTTTCACTTCCAATCACAATAATATATTATATGATCTTAAAATTTCCCTCTGCTAAGCACTTTATATTCCTCTCTTTCTCTCTGCCTCTTCAACGAACTTTTTAACCATGTAATTCCCGTCGTCAGGTCATTAACATTTCTCTTTCTCTTCACCTCTCGCTTCCACTAACCACATGAGTGACAGCATAATGCATCGACTGGCTATCTGCTCTCTTATTTACTCTCACGTTCCCTCTTCCTCTCTCTCACTCCACTCCTTCCTCTCCTCTAACAAACTAAAGCGTAAAATGTGAACGAACAGGTAGAAGAATATTATAGATTTAATTCAATAAAAAGAAACATACTTTTCACTATCAACACACCACCACCACCACCACCACCACCATCATCATCATCACTATAGTTTTCAGTAACAAAGCTCATTTCATTTCACTTCAATCGAGACAAATATAGACAGTTGTGGATTCTGCATAGAAGCTCAGTCCTGGAGTCCTGAAAGAGGGCAGATAGAGAGGGATGGACAGAGGAGACAGTGGCATTGAGAGAGAGAGAGCGTTTGTATTGTCGAAGTAGAGATATATCGATTCCAGTGCTCAACTGGTACTTATTTTATCGACTCCGAAAGATTGAAAGGTAAAGTAGACCTCGGCGGAAAGTGAAATGCCACTAAACGTTTTTTTTCAACTTGCAGACAATTCTGCCAGCTCACCGCTTTAACTAAAACAACAGAAAACTAAGAACAAACGAAAAGACTTTAAGACAAAAGCAAAAGCTTGTGCTACATCATAATATAAAAGTTGTTTCTTCTTCGTTTTTATCTAATATATTAAATAAAGACTTGTGGAAGTCACGTTTTATGTTTAATCCGGAGATAAGAAAGAGTATGTTTATGATTCAGTGAAAATACATAAAGTGCTAGCACTGTAGGAAGATTTTATCTCTTTTGTGAAAGAGATAAAAACACTAGCACCATATTGTGATGATTCAGAGGAAATATTCTCAAGAAATAACGCATAAATAATGGTGCTATAACGATAAAGAAAATGTATTTACCAAATGTTGTATTAGAATTATTTTAACTTTTCATCTAAATAGGAAATAAGGTTTTGTTTGTTTGTTTGTTGCTTCATGCAGTTGTTAAATATATTGGGACCTACCCATGTCGTGTTCAAGATTACATCATCTCAAGAATGAGTAACATGAATGGTGACAGTTCTTTTTTTTTTTTTTTTTGTAGTAATAATTCTTTGAATCTTATAAGCATCGTTATTGTAAGTTTTTTGGTGGAACAAAATAAAAAACAAATTCATACATTAATCGTTTTTTTTTGTTTTGTTTTTTATTTATTTATTTTTGTTCTCCTTTCTGAAACATTAAAAAAAGATATAAATCTCCTTTATATCTCATTAAATCAAATCATCTTATGAACGACTTAACAAATTGTAGCAGAATGGAACAAAACCTATTTTCTTTTCTGCCAAATTTGGAATTAAAATTTTTAAAAATTCTGATTCCATATTCGGTAGTAGTAGTAGTAGTAGTATAGTAGTAGTATCGGGGTTGATAAATTAAGTACCAGTTACGCACTGGGGGTCGATGTAATCGAATAATCCCCCCCACCACCACCCCACACACACCAATTTGAGGCCTTGTGCTTCTAGTAGAAAGGATTACTAACAGTGGCGAACTGGCAGAATCGTTAGCACGCTGGACAAAATGCTTCGCATTTCGTTTGTCTTTACATTCTGATTTCAAATTCCGCCAAGGTTTACTTTGCCTTCATCTATTCGAGGCCGATAAAATAAGTACAAGTTGAACACTGGAGTCAGCATAGTTGTAAAGCTTTTGTAATATTTTAAACACTTAACCCTTTAGCATTCAGCTTACTCTATAAAATGTTATGTTTACTTATTCACATTGCTTTGAATTAATTATGCATTAGCTTGTAGCTTTGAGATTTCAATGAAGTGATTGTTTATTTTTAGAATGACATTGTAGGTTAGGTATGAGAGACTGAATCTGGCCAGTTTGAACATAAAACAGGAAGAATATTTGGGCCAGATATGGCTGGTTTAAATGCTAAAGGGTTAAGGTGGTGAGATGGCAGAATCGTTAGTATGTTGGGCAAAATGCTTAGAGGCATTTCATCTGTCTTTACATTCTGGGTTGAAATGCTGCCAGGGTCAACTTTGCTTTCCATCCTTTCAGGGTCGATAAAATGAGT
>NC_068999.1:47047705-47049523 GCF_001194135.2 Octopus bimaculoides
GATGTTGTTCAATTAACGGAAAGATTAAAAAACATTACAACAAAAAACTAATAGAAATTTTATTAATGTTACAACAAATAAAGACAGACAAAAAAACTCTGAGACATTAAGGGTTTTCTTCATCACTCGAACTGCTGCTGGAGGAATCACTGGACATTATTTCAACATCTTCGTTATCTCTTGAAGCATGATTCCGAATAGATTCCGAGAGTCCAGCACTACTTGCTACACCGCTTCCCATTGAGGTATTGAGACCACTGGCCGAGAGACCAAACATTGGTGTGGGAGGATCGAGAGATGGTACAGATGATGATGGTGGCTGTGGTGGAGGTGCCAGTGGAGGTTGCAAAGATGAAGACTGCCAGTTGAGTGTGTTGCTCTGTGAGTTTTGCATATGATCTGAAGAAAAAACACAATATTACAATGCTTAATATAAACATAATTAATGGTTACAGTTAAGTTCACTGCCATCAATTCTCCATGAAGAAATTTCACTGCAAGGAAAGTTTACTGAGAAAATACATCCATAATATCTTACCATTGATAGTTAAAAACTATTTTATTGACAAAAAATGGTGAATTGACAAGAGTTGAACTTTTCCCTGCAGTGGATTGATAACAGTGAACTTACCGGATATGATAATTAATAGAGAAACTTAATTATGCTGCAATAGTAATGTCTAAGGCTGAGACTGACAGACAGTTTACAGGGTTGTAGGGGAGAGCTTACTTAATTGATCCTGAGCACCACTTGAACTCAAAATGCATACAGATGGAACTAAAGCAGAAAAGTATTTATTTTAAGACCCTACCATCCCAGCCACTTCAGTTAAACTACAGCATAATTATTAACTGTTTAGAATCCATGCTAATTAAAGCAACCTAGCAGAGTAAAGAAACTATGCTAATTAAAGCAGCCTAGCAGATAACAAACTGATATACTTCAGATTCTTTCCTGATAAAAATGTTTATACATAATAAACCTTAATTCTATCTGCAGATGGAATGTTTCTTTAAATATGGAATGTTCCAGTACATATGGAATGGTGTACCTTTAAACCTTTGATTCCAACCTGCCAGTGACCGCCCTTGGGCCTATAGTACAAACTTCCTTTTTTGAAATTATCCAAATTAAGTCTTTCTATCGAAATTCTATGTCTGTTGATGTTCCAAACACAAGCCTAATTAATGACAAAGTTATTTTACTAAATTCCTCATTATTTCCAAAATTAATTGAAACACAGGCAGCGTATTTCGAAAGAAATGTAGTACCAAAAGGGTTAAGGAAATGGAATCCATTAACAGAAACTGCTTTTTGTTTTACTGATGGCAAAAATGGTAAAGTGCTAAATTAACCTTTTATAATTCAGATTATTCTGTTGAATATAATCCTCGTTTAATCACATTATTTTGAATTAATTATGCATCGGCACATAAAAAGCACCCACTACATTCTCGGAGTGGTTGGCGTTAGGAAGGACATCCAGCTGTAGAAACCTTGCCAGATCAGATTGGAGCCTGGTGCAGCCTCCTGGCTTGCCAGTCCTCAGTCAAACCGTCCAACCCATGCCAGCATGGAAAGTGGATGCTAAACTATGATGATGATGATGATGATGATGATGATGATGATTGTAGTGCAGGTGTGAGAGACTGAATCGGACCAGTTTGAACTTAAACCAAGTCCTGTTTAAATGCTAAAGGTTTGGATGCCTTATAGTAGTTAGTTTTGCCTCTTGACTGCCTTTGTTCAATTCTAACCAGGATCAAATTTGTTATTCATTTTTATGGGATTGGTAAGATAAAATACCAAAATATACT
>NC_068999.1:47049533-47057862 GCF_001194135.2 Octopus bimaculoides
CAATCGACTTTACTCACCTCTACAAATTGTTGACCAGTGGTCAATGTAAAAAAGCTATTCTAAATACTCTAAACTATTCTAAAGTGGTTATCTGTGTGTGTGTGTGTGTGTGTGTGTGTGAGAGAGAGAGAGAGAGAGAGAGAAAGTGAGACAAAGGAACAGAAACACATTCAGACCATGGGCATCCAGCCGTAGAAAATCTGCCTCAATAAACTCCATTCATGCAAGTATGGAAAAGTGGATGTTAAATGATGATGTTGAGTTCACATGTACAAATACTGATCCATGAAAACAGGCCGCAAACAAAATTATTTTCAAACCAGAAGGAAATAAAAACTAATACATACCTAAATAGCCATGACGCATTTCAAAATCTGTTGGATATGGTCGACGAGGGTCTCCTACAAACATGAATAAACACAATTAAAATAGATTAACCTTTTAGAATTTAGATTACTCTGTCAAATGTGAGGTTTATTTATTCACATTGGTTTGAATTAATCATGCATTATCTTGTGGGTTTGAGATTTCAATGATGTGGCTGTTTATTTTTAGGATGGCACTGTAGGGTAGGTGTGAGAGGCCAGATCTTGCCAGTTTAAATGCTAAAGAGTCAGACATTTAGAATATATTTTTAAAACATTTGTTTATGTGTGTGTGTGTGTGTGGGAAGAAGCTTGCTTCCTAACGACATGGTTCCAGGTTCAGTTTCACTGCGTGGCACCTTGGGCAAGTGTCTTCTACTATAGCCTCAAGCCAACCAAAGCTTTGTGAGTGGATTTGGTAGATGGAAACTGAAAGAAGCCAGTCATATATGTATATGTGTATGTGTGTGTCTTTGTGTCTGTGTTTGTCCCCCCATCACTGCTTGACAACCGATGTTGGTGTTTACGTCCCTGTAACTTAGTGATTCAGCAAAAGAGCTCAATAGAATAAGTACCAGGCTTAAAAAAAATAAGTCCTGGGGTCAATTTGCTCAACTAAAACCCTTCAAGGCAGTGCTCCAGCATGGCCACAGTCAAATGGCAGAAAAGAGTAAAAGAGTATATATATATATATATATATATATATATGCATATACACACATACTCACATACACACACATACATATATGTATGAATGCATACACAAGCACATATACATGTGTATATGTATAAATACACACATACGTGTGTGTGTGTGTGTGTGTGTGTGTGTATGTGTGTGTATGTATATATATATATATATATATATATATATATATATATATATATATATAGTGAGAATTTACAAAAAATCAAAAGATGAAGACAGGTGGTATAAACAACAAACAGATGTATTAGTTTAATGCTCGGGAAGTGAGAAAGTCTTTTACATTTCGAGCCTACGCTCTTCGACAGAAATAAACAGGGAGAGAAAATAGAAAAGGGTTTAGTGGCAAGCAATCTATCATGGATGAGATCCAGAGATTCTCCATATGGATGACACTTAGTGGAGCCCAAAAGATCTAAACTTTAACTCCAATATGTTTACAGGGGATCGATTCCACAAGGTAAAGAAAGGCTATGAAAGGGATTAAGTTGAACAGGTATAGAGGCAATTATGTGGATAAACAAATTAGACACATTAAACTATCTCTGATTTCCCTTTCACTGCTTACAAAATCAATAAATTAAATACCAGAGTAAATAGCGAGATTGATTATCTACTAAAACTCCAGCACGGCCACAGTCTAAGGTAAATTGTAACGGTGAAGAAACTGTTAGCATTATCATAATAAATGTACTTTTAAAGGACCATAGTTTATATAATTTTCCAGGAAGTGAAGGTAGCATTAAGGCCAGGAGAGTTCTTCCCCTTTAATGAAAACCATCAGTTATGAAATTAAGGTGAAATCTAAAGCAACTAGAAGTAAAAAAAAAAAAAAAAAAAAAAAAAAAAAAAAAAAAAAAAAAAAAAAAAAAAAAAAAAAAAAAAAACTCATATTAGCATAAACAAAACTAGGTTAAAAAGACATTAAATAAACCACCAGGCCGCAGAGTGAGTGCAAATATTCTTATCCAATTTGACATTCGAAGATACAGAGACAATTTCAACATGAAATGGTCTGTTGTTGAATATAACATGGCATACATGAATATTGCTAAACAATACCAAACATAAAACAGTCTAAAAATATTATATCTTGACTAGCCACAAAGCCACCTCCTCAATTAGGTTGTCCGGAAAGTTCTGAGCTAAATCTTTTAATGCTTCTTTGAGCACACCTGAAACGTAACACAGTTAAAACTTTGGTGTTGCTTGAAGTGGTAATGCATCTTTGTTGCTGACTAAAAATAGATTTATCTTTCATTCCAGTTATCAGCAGTTCGAAAGTGGTTTGCAAAATTTAAAGCTGGAGAGTTTAGCTTGGAAGAATACAGTCACAGTGGAAGACCTTCAAAATTGGATGAAGATGTTTTGAAGACAAAAATCAAAGAAAACTCGAATATTACAACTAGAGAACTTGCAGAAGAGTTGTAAGTTTCTAAAAGTACAGCTCAGGAACGCTTAGTGAAAGCTAGGATACATTTCTCACTATAATGTATGGGTCCCTAACAAACTCTCAGAAAAGAATCGTTTAGACTGGAATTCCCTTTGTGATATGCTTTTGAAATGCAAAAAAAAGAAGGTGAGCAATAGTAACATGTACACATGTAAAAAAGAGTAAGAAACCAATACAATACCAGGGGCCCATGTAACAGGTGCTGCAATAGCATTACTGGCACTGATTCTGTGAGCAAATTTGATAAGTTCCTCAGATGAGATTGTCTTTTTATTAGCTTGGGCAATGGAGTTCAGTTTCTGCTTAGCTTGGTAGATTGCAGTTGCCTGAAAAGAAACAGTCATATTTTTTTTATCATGAGTAGTAGTAGTGATGCTGTCATCATCATTATCATCATCATCATCATCATCACCAATACTACTAATAAAACAACAGTCCACACTAGTTTACGGTGCTAAATACTTTACACTTTTTACATGTTCTGAGAAAAAAAAAAAACAATAGTTTTTATCTCACTGTATCAATAAAATAAATATTAGTAATATAATGGGTTGATTCAGTTGCCTGCATTAATTATTACAAGAAATTATAAAAGAAATGTTAATTTTCTAATAACTTTCCAGTCTATTCTTTAAATATTCCAATTTCTATCCATGTAGTACAGTAGCAAAGTGCTTGAAATATCCAGAAGCTAAAGGGGATGGATGTCATTGACTCCTAAGTCTATTTGAAAATTATGTCTCCCAGAAAAGCTGTCAAAAACATAGACAGTTATATCAATAAAATACAACATGAATTACAAAAATAAAACCAGAATAAAATTCGTTAATTAAAATTAAACCAACCAGTTTTAAAATTAAATGATATCCTTTCCTAACCCTATTTATATTTAAATATATTGCTTACATGTTTCAATTACCTTTGAAAATAATTCCAAATTTTCAGGGATTTAATAGCTTTTTTTGCCAATCAGATGGTGTTTGGAACATAACAAAAGGTTCTTGCATAAAATTATAAATAAAGGTTTTAATTTAAACCCTTTAAATGAGACTATTTTATATCTCAGAACCAGAGAATGGTATCATGTACATTCATATTGAAAGGCTAAATAATCAAACTCAATGAAATTCATCTAATTAATGAAAATAAAATAAAAAACTGTTTCCATGCATTTTCAATGATAAGATTCTTTCAAATACTGTATTTTGCAGCATTCAAGTCAGAATAGTATATACTGTAAGCATTCAAACATCATCACTCTCTCTCCAAATCCCGCAGAATTTTACATGGAATTTTTGGTCCACCACAGTTGTCTTGATTTATAAGTCAACCTATCTTGTTTGGCTGTAAATCTTTGATCTGAAAAATTTGACTTGTATACCAAAAAAATGCAGTAGTTTGTCTTTCATGCATCACACAATGATGTAGGATTATTTTAAATAATAGTTCTTACTAAAATGGTTTCTGCTTCTTTGAAGTTCTTCTGTAAATTTCTGATATCGGTATCTCGCTTTTCAACTTCCATTTTTAATTCATCCATAATTTTCTGGATATCCATCTGTTCTTCAGCTTGAAAACAAAAATTGTTTTTTAATAGTTGACAGTAGAATATTTAAAATAAAATTTTAAAACTGTCAAAGTAATTAATGAGACAAATCAATGCAAACAAAATAACTCACCAAGTTTTAACGATTCTTTCATTTCTTTGTCTTTTTGGACAAGCAATTCCATCAAAAGGGCAGGATCCGGTGCATCTGTCTTTTGTTGGTTTTTGGGGGTACTCATCACATCGAACAACTCCCTTAGAAATAACATCAAACGGAACTTCCATTGAAGTAAATTATACCATTTAACAGAAAGACAATAAACAGACAATCACTAATATACAGGGTGTCCACAAAGTCTGGGTACAGGGAGTAAATAAAATCGTAGCATAAACAATTAAATATAAGAAATAATAATTTCTTAAAGTATGTGTTAATCCCTATGTGGGGTACTTGGAGTAAATAAAATCATAACAAAAACAATTAAATATAAGAAATAATAATTTCTTAAAGTATGTGTTAATCCCCATGTGGGGTACTTGGAGTAAATAAAATCATAACAAAAACAATTAAATATAAGAAATAATAATTTCTTAAAGTATGTGTTAATCCCCATGTACCCAGACTTTGTGGACACCCTGTATAAGAGAAACAATAAACCTGTGCTACAAATGTGACAGGTTCATCAAAACGGTTCTTTAGTATTTAATACATTCTCTACTATTTAACTCTTTGCCTGTCCTGTGTGTCAAAGGTGATTCACAGGACATAGTTCAACTAGAGTCCATGTATCATATATGATACATGTTCCCAACTTTTTTTCAACCACCAGAGTAATTTGGTATAAAGTTTTATATCACACAGAATGTATGAAACAAGGGCTAATTAAAAGTCTGAAAACAAGCATCGACATTTAGGATGAACTTATGAAAAGAGTTTGGAAAGGCAAAAGATTAACAATATAAATTACATTTAGTGAAACATGTTTTCTTTAAATTTAAATTCTTGTTCACTGATTGTACCAAAGGATCTGCGACTTTATCAAAATGTTCATACTCCTTCGAAAATGACTTGCAAGAGGAAGAATAATAGGATCTTTCTGATTTGGTGGGTGCCACTTGTTTTCTTAACGAAACACTTTCAAACTTGGGACACTGGTAGAAATCAGAAAGATCCGAAAACTACAATTAAACATTAACAATCTCATGTGTTTCTGGAATATACACATAAATTCAGGATGAAACAGATATACAATAAAACAATATTCAGTTTCGTGTGGGACATTTACAGTCAAAACAGAATTAAAAATTTCTAATTTAATCTTGAAGTTTAGTACTTAGGAAACGAGAAGGGAATTCACTAAGTTTAATGTGAATTCGTTTTCGATTATTACATTACAGACGTGAACACGTCTTTTTATTCACTAGAACATAATTTTGCAAGAACTGGATCGAACCTGAAAGTTTCAATTAACAAGAAAACAATTTCCAATACAAAAGTAATTTATAATGCGTTGATGTTTCCCGGAGCTGAATGTTTGACAACTTCAATACAACGATCCTTAGACTTAATGAAAAATTGAAAAACAAAAATAAGTATTACTGGATGTATATCCATAAAAAGATTGATTTAGAATATAAAATATGAGAAATACGTACTTAGATACGATTTCAATATCATCTATTAGGGTGAGAAGCTTTTGTTTCGTGCTAATTGCCGCCATGTTTTTCACTACACGGTGTCAGGCCGAAACTTGCTTTCCAAAATTAATGTTCCTCAGTGGTTTTTAAATTTTTACACTAAAATCATGATATCTTTGATACATAGACTGAAAAATAAAATTTTAAAATTATTTTAAGCTTTATTGTTTCTTAAAGAATAAGATATATTTAAGTGCTAAGGAAGCTTAAAATTATTCTTGATTTAATACGTATTAAAACAATGAATTTGACATCAGACTGCAACAGTAATATTAAATGGATTGATGATGGCTTTAACAATCATATATTTTATTGGTCTCTGTTTTCGTTTATTTTCATGAGAGTATAGGCATGAGACATGTGTTGCCTTTTGTCTTATTAATCTGTAACAAATCTAGAATTTTCTCTGTTTTTACGGTGACATTTTAAAATTATATCTTAATCAGAAAATAACAGCTAATAGTGTTCAAAAAACTTATTCCATTTTCACATTTTTAAACTTCTCATCACCATATTTTTTTATTAATGCCTTAGAGAGATTAGGTTGCTGGATAGAATAAATGTTTAATTCAAAGATTATGGAATAGAGAGTGGAGATTCTTCAGCAGAACAAACATAATCCAGGGCCAGGCATTTGTGTGATTATCTGGTTAAGAAGTTTGCTTACAAATCACATGCTTTTAAGTTCAGTCCTACTATGTGGCACCTTGGGAGATTGTCTACCATTACCCTGGCTTGACCAAAATCCTTGTTAGTGAATTTGATAGATGGAAATCGAAAGAAGCCCATGCCTAGACAGCTCTCTTGAGGTTGTAGATAGTTTCTGTTACCTAGGTAACCAAATTAGCAATGTTGGAGGATGCCCATTTTTTGGTCACTACCTTTGACCAATATGGAATAAAGAAGAGAGAGACAACACACTGCTTGTCTCTCTGTTTGACAAAACATCTTTTCTCCCCGTCTAGCAGCAGACAGTTAAGCTATCTTCCACATGCAAAGAATCCATGAAACCAAAACCAATTTTACTGCAACAAATTAGTAACATGTGTATACACAAACAAACAATGTGACAACATCGTTTTAATTTTATTTTGTAAGAACATTATATTCAATTAAGTAAATGGCCAACTTCATAATTAATTTTTTCTTCACTCATTCATTTCTCAGCATCATCATCATCATGTGAAGACACATGGCTCAGTGGTTAGAGCATCAGGTTCCCAATCATGAGGTAGTGAGTTCGATTCCCAGATCAGGCTGTGTGTTGTGTTCTTGAGCAAGACACTTTATTTCACATTGCTCCAGTTCACTTATTTGTAGAAATGAGTTGCTATATCACTGGTGCCAAGCTGTATCAGCCTTTGCCTTTCCTTTGGATAACAACGGTGGCATGAAGAGGGGGGGGAGCTGGTATGCGTGGGAGATAGCTAGTCTTCCATAAACAACCTTGCCCAAACTTGTGCCTCAGAGGGGAACTTTCTAGGTGCAATCCCATGGTCATTCATGGGCTTTACCTTTTACCTATCATTCATCTAAATTGTCATTACATTTTTGTGACCCTGGAATAATGAACAACACTTTTAATTACATGTGTGTGTGTGTTTGCGTCTCTGACATTGTATAATAATTGTAAACAAGTGTCAGTGTCATTCATTTCCAAGTTTCTATAAAAATATGTCTGGACATGAGGAAATATTACCTTGCTTGGAAGAAACAGGTGAAGGCTGGCAACAGAAAAGTGCATTTAGTTGTAAAAAAATCTGCCTCAATAATATCCATCTAACCCATAGCGATCTCACAAATGCTGGTGCTACAACAAAAATACTCTGTACACCTGTAAAGTGGTTGGCATTAGGAAGGACATCCAACCATCAAAGCCATGCTTGAACAGACAGTAGAGTTTGATGCAGTCTTTGAACCCACTGGATCTGTCAAACCATCTTACCTTTGCTTTGCATGGAACACAGATATTAAACGGTGGTGGCGGCTTTATGTTGGGGGACATTGTGACAAAGCTCCTGTGAAACGAGAAGTTTTCCTGACTTATCCTGTAGTTGTGGGTTGCTTTGACTGTATATCAAGGTTGATAGAAGTAATCTGAGCAACATCCTGGATACTTCAGTCATGAATTAGTGATATCTGAAATAGTGTAGTAAAATATTGAGGTTTGTACATCATCATGGTTGCTGAAACTGTCTCCCTTATAGTGTACTCCAGGGGTTCTCAACCATTTTTTTATCTATGGACCCCTTTGATTACTATTTTATTCTGGTGGACCCCCATAGCCATTAGATATTTACAAACTAGTTTTAAGGAATTTTTTTTTTCAAAATTCCTATTTTGTTTTTCACACATTAACTTGTGTAGATCGAAGAATATAAAATGGTAGAGAAAGGAAACCTAACTGTTTCTTGCAATAAATACCAATACATACATCTAAAGCCAAAGTTTTTCAGGGACCCTTAAAATAATGTTCTGGATATCCAATTTACTAATTTATTGCATGGATCCCCAAAAATCTTACACGGACCTTGGCTGAGTACCACTGGTGTACTCAGACC
>NC_068999.1:47058129-47069613 GCF_001194135.2 Octopus bimaculoides
AATAACTCTGTATTTCTATGAAGTTCATTAAATGCCATTTCTTTTTTCTTCTGTTTCAGGTAGTACTCACCATGCCTTTCTTCTGCACCCTGTATATATGATGGACTCTCTCATTGGTTTCGACACAAGAATCCAACAACCTATTCAAACGCTTTTTCGTCATAGACACTGGCCAGACATAGCTGTGTAGTGAAGAAACTCGCTTTAGTCCCACATATATATATATATATATATATATATATATATATATATAGACAGTCTATCCACAAATTCATTCCCATGGCATTAATGAATCCACAGCTACAGTAGAAGATAATTGTAACAGTGACAAGTGACTTTCGTAACCAAATCATTACTAATCTGTGTATTTAATCCGCTCTTGACCGACGGATTACATTGTGAAGCTCAGACTGGTGGTTCAATTTTAGCTGTGGTAATAAGTTGTGTTTTTGACCAAAATTCATCTTTTCATGCTCTTCAGTCTCTTTAGCAGAAATTAGTACCTGACTTGTGAGTGGAGCAATTCTTTCGCTCAATAAATGTCAGTTTCGTATTACATCAAATCTTGTATGTTCAAGTCAGAAGTGACATTTCAGTCCTGTGAAGGATTTACAAACCATCCACAGATTGCACAAGGGTGCAGACTACAGGACAATGCTGCTGCTATGTTTGATAATGCTTTTGTCCTTCCTCTTAATCCTCTGATGGACACAACTAGATTCAAAGTCACTGCTTCCATCTTGACACACAGATCTCAAGTCTTTCTATTCCAAGGCCAACTGCTCAAAGGTCTCATAGGGTACATTGATTGCTGAAAGATTACTCTCTAATCTGTCTCCATACTTTAGCAATGGTTATCCAACATTTGTGTCCACTAATCAGGCTGGCTATAGATGAGGGCTTTTAGTATTCTTTTGTCAATCATACTGATGACACAACCGGCCCAGCGCAGTTGTGATAGCATGAGGAAGATCTCAATTCTCAATGCCTCCAGTTTTACACTTAGTGGAGAGGTCAATATTTGAGATTGTCCTTGAGAGAATGACCAGTTTGCTCTAAGACACCCTTTATAACACACACAAAGGGATTCTTTCAGTTTCTGTCTACCAAAGTGACTCACATGGCTTTGCTCAACCTGGAGTTATAAAAGAAACTTGCCCAAGGTGCCATGCAGTGGAAGTGAACTTTAGACCACATGGTTGAGAAGCAAACTTCCCAAGAACACAACTCACTGGTACTTTACTGTTGACCTGGACGTGATTTGAACTCAGAATATAAAAGACCAGAGCAAATATCACAGAACATTTTGACCAATGTTCCACCAATTATACAAACCTGCTGCCCTTCCTTAATAATTCTTCCCAATTTTGACACAAGTCAAGTAATTTTGAGGGGAGGGAGCGGTTGATTCTACCGATCCCAGTGTTCAACTAGTGCTTATTTTACCAAACCTGAAACAATGAAAGATGAATTCAACCTTGGCAGCATTTGAACACACAACGTGAAGCACAGGAAGAAATGCTTCTACGCATTCTGTCTGGTGCGGTAACAATTTTGTCAGCTTGCTGCCTTTGTCATTCCTTGAAAATAAAAGCATTCAATTGCCTGGTTCTTCAGGTGAGGCAGATAGCAACAAAAACGGGAAAAAAAGAAAGAAGTAAAAAAAAAAATATGAAAGTTCCATATTTTAATTTGATTATTCAGTCGTACTGTGTAAGATCTCAGAGTGTCAACACTAACAATTGGTGTACAAATAATTTTAAGAAGTTCTCTTCTTCAAAACTGACCCAATTTTGGCAGGAAGAATCACACTTGACACATGTCCAGACATTCGAAAATTGCTTTAAACATTTTATTTTTTGCATTTTTACCGTCCTTTTCTTAGAAATGTTTAAAAGATAATTTCTTCCATGTTCAACTCATTCTTTAAGATGTAGGTATATATGTTATTTTTTTCTTTCTTTTTAAATACATCAAAAATAAGTCTACCTTTACATCTAAACAGCAACAATTCCAGGTAATCAGGGAATTTCAAAAATAGGTGCAAACTGTTCTTGTACATGTATGCATTTATTTAATTAGTATTAACAAATAGAATATGTTTATAATGGACACAATTGAAAATAATTTATTAGGAAAGAGAAAGAGGGAAAGGAGAACAAGTAGAAATTGTTTGGGAATGGAAGAATGCAAGAAGTGAAATGTTACGGCAGAGCTATAACACTCTGCTACAGAAACAAGATGTCCAATATCTAGGATGGCATCATTTCAAGCTCAGCAGAAGTTCATATAATGTCATTTCAGAAATACATCAGTATTTCTGTAACTGGAGTTGTCTCTGAAGAGAGAAGGAAAGAAAATGGGTATTAGAATTAATTTAATAGAGTAGCAGACTGATAATTAGCCTAGCTCTTGTTTAAATTAATAATATAATATATTAATATTTTATATATATATATGTATATATATATATAATCTATTAATATTTTATACATATATATAATTTATCAATATTTTATACATATATATATAATTTATTCAATATTTTATATATATATATAAAATATATTAATGCATTACATATATTATATATACATATATATATATATATATATATATATATATGATAGAGTTTGTGATCTTAAGTGTTTGTGTGTGTAGGTTTTTTTTATCATACATGTCTCAAAAAGAACATGTGTTGATGCTATCATAGTTTTTGTAACAAATAAAAAGATATTGCTACAGCAAGTTTTGCGTGTTGTTTTAGAGAACCAAGTTATGTTGACCTCTAAAATAGTATTTCATTCAGAAAACATCCTAGCTATATAAAAATAAACACCTAAAAAAAATTATTTTTTTTTAAATCGGAAAATAAATTATTGTAAATCTTCCAGCAGTTTTCATTTGGTATCCAAACGAAAAATCCTGAAAATAGTTGTGGTTAGTGTTATCTTGGCACCATTTGTCGTCAGTTTGGCATTATTTAAACGAGCAACTTTCAGGAATGGCAGACAAGATAAACAGGCTAACAAACATGAGTTGTGTGCAGAAAAAAAAAAAAATATGAGAGAGTGAGAGAGGAATATTAACAAAGAGGAAATAAAGAAAGGGGGAAAAAAAACCTAATGTTGCTAATATATAAATATATAAAAAAGCGGGTTGAAAACTATTGCGTTAAGGGTAAGCAGAAAAAGGTTCATGAAGGTTTGGAACGATGTTAATAGTAAAAGAGGAACAAAAAATGCATATATGCTACAAGGACAGGCATTACAGTTTTCCTTATTTGCTGTTCTCATACAAACTATTTTAAATTATCGCAATACGGAATGGACAGCCAGTGAGATACTGAAAGCCAAAACATCATGATAGACTCCGTTTTCAGAATGCTATTTCACTTCATTTTCCAACTCAAAATTAGTAGATTTATGAAAATGATTATTACTTTTTCATCTATTTTTCTCCTCTTTATGCATCTTAAATTTACAGTGATTTCATTTGTAGACACAACTGACTCCTGCTGATTGCTGAGGGATTAGTATAAAATCTGCTACAATGTATTAGAAGAAATCAACTTGTGTGTTCTGGAGGCGGTTATCTTATGATGCCAGAGAGCTGAATGGCAAACTTGGCCCAAGTGAGAGCTAAGGAATACAAGATGCTAAAACAGATCAGAAAGCCACTAATCTGTTTTTTCTAATCCTCAGAAACTCTAGGTTTAAAAACGATCTTTTTAAGAAAATATTGATTGTAAACAGATCATCAGAATAACAGTGTGTGTCATGTAACAAACTGAAAGTATACTATACCATACATCAGACTTTGAAAGGGAGAGAAAAATATAACAGTTTGGTGTAATTCCCTAAAAAAAGCAGCATCTAATTCATTCACGGCAACAATTAACAAAAAACAATATCTAATTATGTTAATGAGAATAAATAACAACAAAATCCAAAAATGTTTGTATAAAAGAGTATTTAATTAATGGACCATCAACAGGTGCAGTAATTAAAAAAAAATATTGAACTAATAGATCTGATGTGTAAAACTAATGGAATATCTGTACATGCTTTAAAGAGATTTCTTTGTAAAGTTCCACATTTAATTTTGTGCATTCTTTCTTTTTTTTTTTTTTAAATCACAAATATTAATAAACTCTGAGAAAATTAATGAAAAACAATACACGAAGCATCATTTTCTGAACATTTAAAAAATCAACTTAAAATTGCAAAGAGATAAAAAAAAAAATGTTTTTGATAAAAGGTTAATAACAAAAGAGAAAGAATCAAAACAGGAATAAACTAAAGAATGGAGACGTAGTTTGACATATTTCTCATGGAACTCACATAAAAGAGGATTGACAATTGTAAAGGATAAAAAAAAAAAGAAAGAAAAGAACTAAGTATTGCAAGCAAAAAGGAATGCTCCAATATGTGAGGAAAGAAAATAAATAAAAAAACAGAGCAAAGTTGGATATAGTGAGAAATGTAATTTATCTTGATATAAATTAACAATTAGATGTCAAACTAATACTACTAAATTTGAATGAACAGAATTCAGCACCAAATCCTAGTTTACCATAATAACATCAAAGACATAAAATAGAAGATAACTTCCAAAGATATTATTGCTAATTCATTGCTGAAACTGATATAAAAACCACATGATGTAGTGGCTAATATTCAGTTCCATAATATAAAATTGTCTTTTTTTTCAAATAACTTTTGTATGTAGACATTTGAACTTTGATTTTGAGAAATCAATGTTTTACAGTGAAATATTTTTCAATGTGATGTGATTTTGTATTGAATGATAGAAACGGCCACTTGGCTTGTTTGCAAAGGTAAACTACAGGTAAATTATCAACAACAACACAAATGTTGGACACTGAAAGAATAAGATAACCTCTGAGTTAATTTTGCCAGCAGAGATATATCAAGTAGATGCACGAAAATTTAAGCTAACTATTACAGATGAATCACAGTAATTAAGAGAAAAACGTTTTTTTTTTTGTTTTCATTTTCTTAAATAGAATTAAAACAAGAAAAGAAAAAAAAAAACACACCCACTTTACAAGAATAACTGTAAATCTCTGGAACTGGTCCAAAAGCAAATAATACAAAACTAAGATATTAAAGGCATAAAGAGGTATGAGGCAGCAGAATGGTGAACTAAGAATAAAAAGAAAATACAAACATACACTGAATGTAAAGAATAAAATGAAAATAAAACTATTTCAGTAGAATTCTAAGTCTTTCAGGAACTAACTTTATACTGTCAACGTGCATCTTATACTCTATAATAGTATTTGGAGGTAAGTTAAGGACACGTTTCAATGTGTCGCGTATGCGTGAAGTGGTTATTGTGTCATTTGCCGTTCGGTTCCAAAGGGACAGAATATCTTCCTGAAAAATACAACAGAAAAAATATATACAAAAATTACAATTTTGTTTTCAGGGAGGGATTTGGTATTTTGTTCGATATTACATGGAAAACATTATATTAGAGAGGTAAGGTCATATCTATTCTTTTCTACTCTAGGTGGGGGCCAGTCAATTAGATCGACCCCAGCACACAACTGGTACTTAATTTATCGACCCCGAAAGGATGAAAGGCAAAGTCGACCTCGGCGGAATTTGAACTCAGAACATAAGTAAAGACGGACGAAATACTGTTAAGCATTTCGCCCGGCGTGCTAACAGTTCTGCCAGCTCGCTGCCTTAAAGGTAAGGTCATATCTATTATCTGCTAAACTAACTATTTGTGAAACCTAAAACAGAATTATATATAAAAATACTGTTGTTGCAATGAATAATAAATATTAACGACGGAAGCAATCATCATCATCATCGTTTAACGTCCGCTTTCCATGCTAGCATGGGTTGGACGATTTGACTGAGGACTGGTGAAACCGGATGGCAACACCAGGCTCCAATCTAATTTGGCAGAGTTTCTACAGCTGGATGCCCTTCCTAACGCCAACCACTATTAATATTAAATGGCAATCATCGTCATACACTTTCTGTGCTGGCATCAGTTGGATGGCTGACAGGAGCTGGCTAGGCAGAAGACTGCACCAGGCTTCAGTGCGTTTTGGTATGTCTTTATGGCTGGATGCCATACCTAACACCCAAGTAATTTGGCACTGAAATAGAAAGCATTATACACCTGGTGGCACGTAAAAGCACCCATTACACTCTCGGAATGGTTGGCGTTGAGAAGAGCATCCAGCCATAGAAACAATACCAAATCAGACTGGAGTCTGGTGCAGCCCACCCCTGGCTTGCCAGCTCTGGTCACACTGTCCAACCCATGCCATGGACAATGGATGTTAAATGATGATGATGATAAATGTGTTTTATACCAGACATTGACTAATACTGATATAGAAAATATTACATACCTGATATCGCACAGATAACACAGCACCACAAATTTCTTCACCAACCATAAATTGCTCTCCTAACATGGCTAATATCAAGTTTTCCCAGCAACGAGCTGCTAATCCTTTTTTTAACCGAATTATCCATTTCCCACCATCTTTGTTGGCAGAATCCTGTAGAGAAGAAACACAAACAAAATAATCAGAAACAAATTTACTAAATACAATAATAACAGCACAACTTTCATCAAAATCTGACAAATTGAATCTTAAAATTTATTCTCATCATCATTAGTTTAGCATCCAATTTTCCACGTTTGGCATGATTCGGACAAAGTTTATTATGGAAATTTTTTTTCTATGGCCAGATGCCCTTCTTGTCAGCAAGCCACTCTTATTTCCATGCAAGGTAATATGTCTCCATGGTTGGACATGTTTTCACAGAATATTGGAAATGAATGACATTCATTTACAACAATCATGCAACGTCAAGACAAGGGGGCACAAACACACACAATGGGCTTTGTTTTTTTAGTTTTCTGTCTGACTAGCTCCTGCGCCGGTGGCACATAAAAGCACCCACCACACTCTAAGAGTGGTTGGTTTTTGGAAGGGCATCCAGCTGTAGATACCTTGCCAGATCAGATTGGAGCCTGGAGCAGCCATCTGGCTCGCCAGTCCTCAGTCAAACCGTCCAACCCATGCCAGCATGGAAAGCGGACGTTAAACGATGATGACGATTGCATATATATGCATGTATGTATGATTGTGCATAGATGTGTGTGATTGCGTGCATACATGTGTGTGCGATTATGTGCAGACGTGTATATGACTGTATACATGTGTGTGTGTATTAAGCAAGGGACTGCACTTACGAAAAATACCTTGTGGAAGTTGTCCAACTCATGTCACATGGAAAACAGACATTAAATGATAATGGTGATGATGATTCTATGTAAATGACATATTTTTATGCCGAGATGGACTTATACATAAATGAAAGAAAAATCCAGCCAAACTAGTGGCATCTCAATATAACAATGTAACAACGATAGTTCCTGAAACCAGTAAAAGATTAACAGGATCTGCAACAGAAAAGACTGTAACACTACTTACTTCCCACATTGGCCGGATGCCATCTTTAAATATATGGTAGTCACTGTGTCCTGGTAGATCTGTTGGTCGGAGTAAATGGCTGTAGAGGGACCAAAACTGTTCAACCTAAGGAGCAGCAAAGAAATCATGTTATCAGAAAACAAACAATTAATGTCTTGGAGAAGATAAAAATTAATAGAGTAGATACAAGAAACAAAAAGAGAAAAAGAAGCAATGGAAACTTCTCTTTTCTACTCAAGGCCTGAGATTTTTGGGGAAGGGGCCAGTTGATTAGATCGACCCCCAGTACGCAACTGGTGCTTAATTAATTGACCCCCTGGAAGGATGAAATGTAAAGACAGACGAAATATTGCTAAACATTTTGCCCAGTGTGCTGTTTCTGCTAGCTCGCTGCTGAAAACTATGACATTTAGGTAGATGGTGGAGATTTTACAAACATATATGGCAGTGGCGACCCAGTGGTGATATGCTGTACTTGGGGAAGACCTAGTGGTGATATGCTGTGCTCAGGGAAGACCCAGTGGTGATATGCTGTGCTCGGGGAAGACCAGTCCTTCTCAGGAAAAATGGGGACCTGTCTAGCTTTCTACCACAGTGTATCCATACTACTGTCTTGCTGGTAGAGAAGAAGGACTGGTGTAGTGGTTAATGTAAAAACCTCTAGGAGATTAACAGGAGTGATGAGGGAGTTGGTGAGTTTTTGAGTGAAGGTAGTATAAGACCAAGCAGCTCTGAGGAGTGTAGGCCATTATAGTAGTGGCAGAGAGAGAAGACAGCAAATTTGTAGGCTGAAGGTTTGGAGTGTGGTGAGAACCAATTTCATACTGCAATCAATCAGGTGATATTTGGGTGTGGGGGTTGCTCAACATCATCATCATCATCGTTTAACGTCCGCTTTCCATGCTGGCATGGGTTGGACAGCTTGACTGAGGACTGGCAAGCCGGGAGGCTGTGCCAGGCTCCAATCTGTTCTGGCGAGGTTTCTACAGCTGGATGCCTTTCCTAATGCCAACCACTCCAAGAGTGTAGTGGATGCTTTTTTACGTGCCATTGGCACAGGGGCCAGTCAGGCACCATTGGCATTGGCCATGCTTGAGTGGGGATTTTTACGTACCACCGGCACAAGAGCCAGTCAGGTGGCACTGGCATCGGCCACGACGACTTCACTTGACTTAACATAAGAAGGACATAAGAAGCATCAGTTTCTGCAATGACCACCAGGTAATGACCCTGTCAAAGGCTTTCTCCATGTCAACGAAAGCCAAGTATAGAGGTTTATCTTTGGGATGTTTGAAACTTTGCTTTGCAAACCCCCACTTCTTAACTTCTTTCCTGGTAAGATAAATATTAGAAGAGGAGAAAATAAGTTACATACTGAGGCAAATGTGGTGATATATTTGAGATTCTGGTCGTAACTTTGATTTTGTTTCCCATGAGTTCGACGTGAAAACCAAAGTGAATAATTGAACTGCAATTGATGTTCACCAGGACCAGGTTTCTGAAATGATTTAAAAACGTGTTAATAATAATTTTAAAAAGCGTTAGTTCAAGATTATAAAAATGGTGGAGTGGGAGGTGTGGCTATGTGATAGGAAGCTAGCTTCCCAACCACATGGTTCTAGGTTCAGTCCCACTGCATGGCACCTCGGGCAAGTGTCTTCTGCTATAACCCCAGACCAAAGCCTTGTGAGTGCATTTGGTAGACAGAAACTGAAAGAAATCTGTCGCTTGCATGTGTGTGTATGTATGCGTGTACACATGTGAGAGCATGTACATGTGTGTAAACCGTCCAACCCATGCCAGCAGGGAAAGTGGACATTAAACGACGATGATGTACATGTTTGCATGTGTGTCCTTGACTTCATGTGATAGTTGTAAATGTGTATCACTGTTATACAAGCAGTGTCATTTATTTCTTTTATTCCGCAAGAACATGTCTGGCCATGGGGAAATATTATCTTGCTTGGAAATATGTGAGAGTTGGCAACAGGAAGGGCATCCAGCTGTAGGAAATCTATAGCCATTTAATCAGGTGATATTCTGCCAAATATTTTGGCAAAAACACATACATAAATATGTATGTATATTGAAGTAGACGACAAAGAACCAAGATATATGGTGCCTTGTTGTTCTCAAGACCCATCCTTCGCAGCAGAAGGGTAAATGCCCCACCCACTTCATGAAGAAGATTGGCCTGCAAGAACCCTATGCTAGTGCCACTAGAAAAGCACCCAGCCCACTCTGTAAAGTGGTTGGTGTTAGGAAGGGCATCCAGCTGTAGAAATCGTGCCAAATGAGACATTAGGGCATGATTGCTTTGAGACTTCGATGATGTGATTGTTTATTTTCAGACTGACGCTGTAGGTGTCAAGCAGTGGTTCTCAACCGGGGTCCACATAAATTTTTGGGGGTCCATGCAACATAATAGTAAATTGAGGATCCACAATAACATTTTAAGGGCCTCTGAAAAAAGATTTTGCTTTTGATGTATGTAGTAGTATGTATTGCAAGAAACAACTAAGTTTCTTTCTCAACCATTTTACATGGTTCAACCTACACAAGTTAATGAATGAAAAACAAAATAGGAATTTCAAAAGACATTTCTATAAAACTAGTTTTTAAACATTGAATAGCTATGTGGGGTCCACCAGAATAAAACAATCAATGGGGTCCATGAATAAAGAGTGGTTGAGAACCCCTGGTGTAGAGGATCAGAGCTAGTCAGTTTGAACATTAAACAGTAAAATATTTGGGCCAGATATTGCCAGTTTAAAATGCTAACGAGTTCAACAATTCCTATGTAGACACAGATTGAAAATGAAACTGGACTCTCACACATTTCTTCTCTTTACAAAACGTTTAAAAAAAAATAGTAACATAAATTATCATTAAATCTCATTTTATCTATCACTAAAAGCAAAACAAATGAAATCTAAATTCAATTGTTTATTGTTACAATATTGATAATTAAAAATAGTAATTACAGCCAATAAAACTGAAAGCAATTATCAAACAATGACAGAGATAAGAAAAATTTTCAACAGCAACCAAATCATAACACTCAACTCCTATATCTAAGAGTTCAGGGAAGGGTTGGGGAGATACTGTAGCAGCATTAGAGTCAATTCCTACAAGGATAAATAATGAGATGACTTAGAAGTAATTACAGGAGTATCAAATTGCTGGACCTGGTCGTGAAAGTCACTGAAAGAGTTATGGCTTAATTAATTAGGAAGAAAGTTAGCCTAGATGAGATGCAGTTTGAATTTTTTGTGCCAGAGAGAAATACTACTGATGGCCCGCTTTCTAGCAAGGCAAAATTAAACCACTGTACTTGGCATTTGTTGACATAGAGAAAGCCTTTGACAGGATCCCTTACTCTCTGATCTGGTGGTCACTGTGGAAGTCAGAGATAGATGAATGGCTGGTGATAGCCATACAATCCATGTACAGAGGAACTGTCAGTAAGGTGAAAATTAGCAATGAGTACAACAATGGATTTGCAAGGGCTCAGTTCTCAGTCCCTTCTTATTTATCAGTTCTCCAGGCCATAACAGAGGAAACCAGAAACCAGCTGAATAATAAAGTTATCTTACTAAATCTTTCATTATTTCAAAAATTAATTGAAACAAAAGCAGTATATGTCAACAAGAGAGTTGAAATAAAACATAGTCTTCTAAAGAAAGAAAGAGATAGATAGATAGATAGACATTAGTTAATGTCATGAGAATTTTATAAACTTTACAGAAAACATGAAAATTCTTTTTTGGAATAGTGTATCTCGAAGCACACACATAATAAAGCTATAAATAACAGCATGTAAATATTGGGTTGAAGACCCCATATGGGTATCAAAAAGGTTTTGCAACCCAATAGCTATATGCTATTATTTATAGATTTATGTGTGTGCTTCAAGATATACTATATCACAAAGAGGAATTTATATTATATATATATATATATATATATATATATATATATATATATAT
>NC_068999.1:47071504-47075323 GCF_001194135.2 Octopus bimaculoides
TATTTAAATTATGTTACTTCACCAATTGGTTATTGAATCACACGACAATATTTAGAATTTACACCATTTCGAGGGATAACCTTAAGAATAATAAGTAAGTAAAGAGAAATAAAAAGGACTAAAATGAATAAGACTGACTATATATATATATATATGTGTGTGTGTGTGTGTGTGTTCATATAATGCTATCTCCACAATATATTGGTGAGATAAAACATGTAATCGTTACCAAAATAGCAAAAATTCGTCCCCAAAGGTCTGAAGTAGACTCCTTATGGATCGATCTCCTTGGTTGTATATCAAAAATTTAAATAACAGTTTTGACGCTTAATATCCATTTATATTATACAGAAATGTTGACCATAGGTAATAAACTTTAATACAAATGGATATTAGCGTCAAAACTCTAATTTAAATTTTCGATACATATATATGTGTATATATATATATATATGTGCATATATATATATATATATATATATATATATATATATATATATATATCTCGCACCTAGACATGTTAATCGACGGCATGCATGATTCTGGGAGTCACACGGCAATGTTTAGAATAATTTTACACATTTCGAGGAATAATCTTAAGTATGATAAATAAAAAAATTAAATAGATAAATAAATAAAGAGAAATAAAATATCAAAAGGATTAAAACAAATAACAAGACTGAATATATATGTATGTAATGTTATATATCGCACCTAGACATGATATCGACGGGCATGCTTCTACTCGGATACAGATGAGAGGAATATGTAAGGAATTAAATGAAAATAGCTCTGTTCAGCTGTACATTGGTTGTTCTTTTAACTTCGCATTCTTCTGGTGATTGGTAGAAATATATATGTGTAATATATATACAGGGAAAAGGCAAGAGATTATGTATATATGTATATATATGTCGAGTGGACGATGATGTGTTTTCCTCACAAAGACACACACGTCATTAAGTTGTAAGAATTCACGGCAGCCTAGCGTCACGTACAAGTGCTGCCACCACTTACCAACAACTAAGGAGCAGATAACCGATGAGATTTTGGTAAAGTACAAACTCAGCTGGGAAATTTAATATGAATTAATTACATTGAAAAAAAAATAATACAGTTTAGAGAAGGGAACAAAACGGAAATGGGGAAATGGTAAAAATGAGACAAAACACACTGAAAGGACAAAAACAAGCATACTCCCTCATATGTGTGTGTGTGTGTATGTGTGCGAGTGATTCATGAAGGGAGTCAACTCTTACAAAGAAGAGATACGAGTTACAAAACCTGTACAATTCCCATAATAAAAATTCTTAGATTTATTTAAAAATCCATTTTCCGATCATAAATTACCAAGCTAAAAACAAAAATGTGTTTGGTCTAAATCTAAACGAAACCGTTTAAATTCTTTTTGTGTTCCATGCTCATTCAATTATTCTTAATCTTATTGCATATCTATAATTATCGTTCTGCTATGGTCTACGTATATATCGTTTTAAATAAACATCTTTACTACGGAATATAATAAAATCTATTAAAGACACAATACGAGTGTTGGTAACCTGTGCCTGTAATTCAAAGGGTCAGCCTTGTCACACTGTGTCACGCTGAATATCCCCGAGAACTACGTTAAGGGTACACACGTTAATTTCACGAGCAGGCTGTCCCACTGCATGGCACCTTGGGTAAGTGTCTGCTACTATAGCCTCGGGTTGACCAAAGCCTTGTGAGTGGTTTTCGTAGACGGAAACTGAAAGAAGACCCTCTTATATCAATCTATCTGTACCCCTTTTACTTTTTTCTATATATGTATATATCTGTGTGTGTCTTTGTCCTCCCCCATCGCTTGACAACCAATGTTGGTGTGTATACGTCCACGTAACCTAGCGGATCGGCAAAAGCGACCGATAGTATTAGTACCAGGCTTAAAAATAAAATAAGCCCGGGGGTCGTTTAGTTCGACTAAAATTCTTCAAAGCAGTGTTCCAACATGACCGCAGTCTAACGGACTGAAACAAGCAAAAAAAAAAAAAAAAAAAAGATATTGGTACGCGCACACACACAAACTGACACATCACGTAATTTTTCAAAATTTCAAGTTTCTTTTTGTAGATATACGTGTGTCAGTATCCATGCGTGTGCGCCCACCACTTTCTTTCTCCCTTGAAAGGTATTTGTAGAAAATTTCATTAAAAAATATCCATTTTTCTGAAAGTTACGAGTAAAAAAAAAAATCGTAGTAGAGGCATATTTGTGTAGGTATGCCAATAATAATCCATTTTACGACAGGCACATGGCCTGAAATTTTGGAGGAGGCTAGTCGATAACATCGAAGTCAGTAGTTAAACGGTACCTTATTTTATCGACCCCGAAACGATGAAAAGCAAAGTCGACCTCGGCGGAATTTGAACTCAGAAAGTAAAGATAATTATAATGTTGTTTCCCCCCCCCCTGTTTGCTCTAACAAACATTACTAAAGAAATATAATGGTTTCAAATTTTGGCTCAAAGCCAGCAGGTTTGGCGAACGGGTTAAGGCGATTAAATGGTTCCCAGTGTTTAACTGGTACTTATTTTATCGATCCTACAAAAGGATGAAAAGCAAAGTCAACCTCGGCGGAATTTGAACTCAGAAAGTAAAGATAATTATAATAATGGGGTCAAATTTTGGCGAACGGGCTAAGGCGATTAAATGGTTCCCAGTGTTCAACTGGTACTTATTTTATCGATCCTACAAAAGGATGAAATGCAAAGTCAACCTCGGTGGAATTTGAACTCAGAATGTAAAGATAATCATGATGACGATGACAAAAAAAAATCGCAATAGCTCCTGGTTTTAGAAAGAGAAATACTGTTGCGCAAAAATGGTAATGGTATTCCGGTTTAAGAGTTGAGTAAATGAATAATCGAACAAAGTTTAACGGAATGAGCGAATAATCGAACGGAGTTTAAGCGAATGAGTTATCGCGAGACTTGATTCGATCATGGCGTCATGGGTATGATGATGTCGTTGTTGAAACAACTTTCTCCGTAGTAAGCTGTTGATAGTGTTTCGGGCAGCCGTTTAAACCTCGCCCACACTGTCGCAAACGGGGAATTAATTGCCAAACAAGCTTGCAGGTAGATTATTATTGTTATTTATTCGTGTTTGTTATCGTATATCGCCTTTCTTTCTTCTGTTCTAACATCGGAATTCTTCTTCAAACGCGCGCTTCACACCCACATCTCATCCGACAGACACAGATAAATTGTCCACACGCACTCACGTTAATAATCATAACAGATAGCTACACATACACACACGCACATCTAATGCAACAAACACAAATAAATACCTGCATACACACATCAAACACACACACACATCAAACACGACACAAATAAGTACCTGCATACACACATCAAACACACATACACACATCAAACACACACACACATCAAACACGACACAAATAAATACCTGCATACACACATCAAACGACACAAATAAATGCCTGCACACAGACACGCGTACACATCAAACTCAACAGACATAAATACACACACACACATACATCGAACACAGACAGATAAATACCTACGCACACACACAGACAAACAAGCACACACCATGTAATGGGTCTTCTATGGAGAGGAATGTTGTTTCCCCCCCCCCCTGTTTGCTCTAACAAACATTACTAAAGAAATATCTAAAGGAATGTCTGCGTGTCTATTGTTTCTTATTTTCCAACCCCCGCCCTGCTTCCATCTATCCATCCTATCAATCAATAAAAAAAATATATAAATGAAGTCCAATTTAAACAAAGACTATTTTAATATTGAT
>NC_068999.1:47075751-47082943 GCF_001194135.2 Octopus bimaculoides
TATATATATATATATATATATATATATATATATATATATATATATATGATGTCAGAGTGATACTTAGGATCGTTGAAAACATTTTGACGTGTTCACCTTTTAATTCTCCCTTAAGGAAATCCCTTAACATATATCTTTTATAACATCGTAATACATGATGCTCGGCAGTCTGTTTATATTGTGTCTACATCTACCTAAGTCTTTTGTTTGTTTTTTAACAGAAACTTGTCTCTGCAACAGATGAGACTTAATCAAGATGGACCTGGATATATATATATAACTAAAAATTCTCCACATGGTGTCGACTCCTCGTTTTTCCCTCCTTTTCTAAATTTACCCCCTACACATTCCTCTACATATTTCCTCTTACCCTACTTAACAGGTCTCCTTGACATAGGCCTCCCTTTTGGGGGTTTTTTAATTTATTACAAATATAATTGCTAATATTTGAACCTTACATATTTTCATCATTGATGAAAAAGAATTTAGATTTAAATATATCAACGGTGTTTGTCATTAAAATAATATTGTAATTTCTTTTGCGTTTCACTGATTTCTCTATAGATATTTTTATACTTGTCTCTGTTAAATATTTTCAAGGGAATTAGGGAGGGTTTTATTTACAACGTAAATAATATTTTACACGAACTACCATTGAGATGTTAAGTAAATATTTTGAAAATTAAATTCAATCAGAGTAATTAAATGTAATTTTGTGTCTGTTACATTTCATTTTAAAATCATATTCTAAGATTCTTGCTGGAAATTCTACAGAACTGAGTCTGTTAAGAGTTGGGTTTATATTAGATAAGTTTGGTCTCTTACGATAAGTAATGAATAATAATAATGATGATGATTGATATTATACATAATTATTGAATTACTTTTATCATCATTCAATCATTGACTATCGATTAGTTGTTTTGTTTGTTTTTTAATGTGTCCTTTTGAGATGATCTACAGTGCTATTGCCATAATTGTAATCTCAGTGAAACAGTTTCGCGACCAGATTTCGGTTACCTTAGAACTATGATCTTTTCATTACGTCGCTAATGTTTTTTACAATGTCACAGTTCCCATTTACTTTAAACATTTTGTCTATTATTATTATAAATCCCCTCGAAGTTAACTTTGCCATTCATCTCTTCGGGGGTCGATAAAACAATGTACCAGTTGAATATTTGGGTTGATATAATCAACTGACCTCTTCCCCTGAAAATTGCTGGCGTTGTGCCAAAATTACAAAGAATTATTATTATTATTATTATTATTATTATAATTATTTAAAATTATTTTTCTCATCTGGTCTTCCTCTACAACCGACTTTGTAAAGTTCGGGTCCACCCCAGAGTTACACAAACCTTTCGATGTTTTTACTTCTGGGTTTCTTACTTCACCAAAGAAACTTGTCGTATTCGCAATGTACGTTGAGTGGGAATCATTTCTAATTGGGATGATTTACCATCTTTCTTAATTCTATACTTCCATCATTAACTATTCATAAATTCAATCAGCTTATATACATTTTCATCACTCAATCTTGTTTTGAACAGATGATCTCATAATTTCTATGGCTTCTTCTTTTCTTTGTGACTGTCGCTGTTTTGGTGTTGTTTTATTTTTATTTCCCCCAGTTTGTTCTTATTGATTTTACGAAACCAAGTTTAATGAAATTTAATTTGAGGTGGGGGGAATAAAGGACAAAAGAAGCCACTGTTTTCTCTCTAATTTATTACTTCATGTGTAAAAACTCCATTTAAAAAAAAAAATTATTTTTCCATTAGTCAAAAGTCCAATTATCAGTTATTGATTAATCGAGAAGAATGCCTTTAGTCATTTTAGACTCATCTTTCATTTTCTTTTACTTGCTTCAGTCATTGGACTGCGGGCCATGCTGGGGCACCACCTTGAAGCGTTTTAGTCGAACAGATCGACCCCATTTTTTTTTTTATTTCTAAGTCAGGTACTTTAAACAAACCAACACTGGTTGTTGAGCAAACAACACAAAGACACACATATACATACACACACACACACAGTTAAACGCATGCTTTTCATTTCCCGTCTTCCAAATCCACTCACAAGGCTCTGGTCGGCTCGGGGCTGTAAGAAGACACATGTCCAAGGTGCTGCACGGTGGGACTGAACCCAAGGCAGCTTGGTTAGGAAACGAGCTTTTCAGCCACGTCTGAGCCTACATTGCTATAATATTTCTTTGATTATAGATGTACGTTTTTGGAACTATTATCTAAGGTTAAATTCCTGACTTGTTTTCAAAAACAATTGTCCTTTGTTTTTTTGTTTTTTTTTTTCTTTTCTTAGTTAACAGTATTTTCATTAAAAAAAAATGCAACTTTCATTTTTAACTTGTAAATGTAAATTTTTTCCCCTTTTTTACTATATTATAAGCAATGAAATTCTAGACCTACAAACGTGCAGTTATTATTATTAAGGCGGCGAGCTGGCAGAATCGTTAGCACACCGGGCGAAATGCTTAGCGGTATTTCGTCTGCCGCTACGTCCTGAGTTCAAATTCCGCCGAGGTCGACGTTGCCTTTCATCCTTTTGCGATCGATTAAATAAGTACCAGTTACGCACTGGGGTCGATGTAATCGACTTAATCCGTTTGTCTGCCCTTGTTTGGTCCCCTCTGTGTGTAGCCCCTTGTGGGCAGTAAAGAAATAAGAAACGTTAGCATGCTGGGCGAAATGCTTAGCGGCATTTCGTCCGTCTTCACGTTCTGTGTTCAAATACAGTCGAAGCATCAGCATTGCTAGGAATGAGGTTGGGGTATTTTTGGGTCTGCTGTAGACAATACGTGTTTTTCTGTGGGATCAGGGGGTGGCAAACGGAAGGGCTGCCCCGGGCGGTACACACTCTAGTTACGCTGCTAGTGCATCAAGGTCGACTTTGCCTTTCGTCCTTTCGGAGATCGATAAAATAAGTACCAGTTGTGGACTGGGATCAATGTAATCGACTTACCCCCTCTCCCGAAATTTCAGGCCTTGTGCCTATAGTAGAAAAGATTATTACGGTGAGCTGGCAGAATCGTTAGCATGCTGGGCAAAATGCTTTGTGGCATTTCGCCCATCTTCACGTTCTGAGTTCAAATTTCGCTGAGGTTGATTTTGCCCTTTATCCGATCAGGGTTGATAAAATAAGTACTGCTGGGATACTAGAGTCGACGTAACCTACTTACTCCTCCCTTAAAATTGCTGGCCCTGTGCCAAAATTTTAAACTATTATTATTATTATTATTATTATTTTTGGTTCCATCTTGAAGATTATTACCTGATGTGGAGGAGTATCTGCTACAGTACTTCAGGGACTTTTAGAAGATTTTGTGATGTCTTAAACCTTGATGGGATGAAACATGAGGCGTCGGGGTAAGTTTGGATTTTCCATGATTCGTTTATAATGAAATAAACATTTTGTTGTTTGTGTTGTTGATTAAATTGTAACTTTATTTTTGAAGTTTCATACTAAAGAATCTGTCTTATATAGAATCAACTTTTCCCCTTTCTCCCTTCCCATTATTGGTGAAATTAGCTCAGTTAAAGAAATATCTTTCAATAGTTCTGCTACCTTGGTTATTTAAGAAATTTGGGTGCTGCTTAAGTATATGGTTTACTGCATTAACGATGGTCTGTACTGTGAAATGACATATGGATTAGGGTTAGAGTTTTAAGGTTAGACTGCACCTAAATGTAAATGGCCTGGTAGACTGCACACTAATGTAGCACTGAAATTTGTTAAGTCTTAGAAGAAATGATTGCTGGACAAAGTAAATTTATGTTTCTATTTGTATGTCTGAGCCATAAACATGATGAATGATGAGATTTTTGGCTTTTGCATTCAATGTATAGCATAATGAGCTAGCTTGCCAAAATTTAAAACAAACCCCTTAACTGAACCAGCCTGCTTTCATTTGACACAAACTCAGCAATCTTTGATTCGAGGTCAAACTTGTGAGGTCGTAATCAACTTAGACATAACCCCACCACCACCATTTATGTAAATAAACTGGAAAAAAAACGTTTAACAAAACTTATGTGGCTGACCAATTAGAAATAGCAGCTAATTCTCTCTCAAATCACATACTTCAATGCCTTGAAAAAGGCAGGACACATTGGATAATGTAGTCCTAGGCTCACAGTGTCTGAAATAACTGAGGGGATGGACATGGCTGGAATGACCTTGATCATGGGTCTTCTCAATCTGGGCTGACCTTGGGTTAAAAGAGTTGAAAGAAAAACATGAAAACCAAAAATGGAAATGTATTCTTTTGGTAAAAAGTTGAAATATGTTGCCATGTTAACTGATATTCTCTCATTGCAATTGAAGACATTCTGAATAATGGTAAAAAAAATTCCTGTAGTCTTGGGTTCAGCTCCATTCTGTGGCACCTTACACAAGTATCTTCAATTAAAGCCCTAAGTTGATCAAAGCGTTGTAAATGGATTTGGTAGAGAGAAACTGAAAGAAGCCCATCACAATATATAATATATATACATATATAAAACAAGTAAAAGATAACTACTTGAACATGTCTCTGGCACAGCACACCAATTCTGAACTATTTCCTAATAAAGCCATCC
This sequence comes from Octopus bimaculoides, assembly GCF_001194135.2. NCBI lineage: Eukaryota > Metazoa > Mollusca > Cephalopoda > Octopoda > Octopodidae > Octopus > Octopus bimaculoides. The sequence continues at coordinate 47,080,350 of NC_068999.1, forward strand.
ATCTGTGACAAACTAATCTTCAGTTCTGCTACTTTACCAATGTGCTACATCCATTATTTGTCTCTTTTACAATGGTCTCTGGTCTCACTGAAGATCTCCTGTTCTCTTACCTCCACCCATGTTGTTCTATTAAGGATGGGGTAGGATATGGAAGGGAGTGCGTGGTGTAATGTCTAATGGCATTCATGCTAGTTCTCTGCACTGTAAGCTCAGATTCTGCTAGCGTCAACTTCGCTTTTTATCCTCTTGGGGTATCAGTCCAGGAGTCAAATCTTCTTTCTTTCATCGAATCATCTTTGTACCATTATGCCACTTTGACTCATCTTCAGATCTGCATTAAGAAGTCCACATGTCTGTGGAATATTCGGCTACTTATATATGTTCATTTCATTAGTAGGAATTCAGTTGGTCAAACAACTGAATGTTCATTCCTTATCAAGGCTTATCAAGAATTTCACCATTCCACTGCTTCATACCCAAGGCTTTGTACAAAATGATTTCTTAATTTCTTCGCATTCAGAACTGCAGCTTCATTGTTTCCTGTCCATACACCCACATCTCTCATTTGTAATTATGCTAATTAAACATTAATTACACTAATATCACCCAATTAATCTTTATCTCCCGTCAGTCTTAGAGGTCTTGTCACTGCCCCTTCAGAGCCAGTTAGTATGTGTCCTTGACTATATGTATGTCTGTGTGTGTATATATATGTATATGTATTTATTTATTTATTTATATATATATATTTATTTCATCATCATCATTTAACGTCAGTTTTCCATGCCGGCATGGGTTGGACAGTTCGACTGGGGTCTGGGAAGCCAGGAGGCTGCACCAGGCTCCAGTCTGATATAGCAGTGTTTCTACAGCTGGATGCCCTTCCTACCAGTCCAAGAGTGTAGTGGGTGCTTTTTACATGCCACCGGCACAGGGGCCAGAGGGGGCTGGCAACGATCAGTTGGTGCTAATTATGTGCCACCAGCACGGAAGCCAGCCAAGGCAGCACTGGCATCGGCCACGTTCAGATGGTGCTTCTTACGTGCCGCTGGCACAGGGATCACAGCTGCAATTTCCATGTGATTTTGATGTACTTGACTCAATAGGTCTCCTCAAGCATGGCATGTTGTCCTATGATCCAAGGTGCTTTTGAGTGGGCTGGTTATGCAACACTGGTGTAGGTTACAGCTGTGAACTCACTTTATTTGCCGGGTCTTCTCAATCACAGCATATCTCCAGAGGTCTTGGTCTTTTGTCATTACCTCTGTGAAGCCCAACATTCGAAGCTCATGCTTCACAACCTCATCCCATGTCTTCCTGGGTTCTCCCTCTACCCTGGATTCCTTCCACTGTTTGGGAGTGGCACTTCTTCACACAGCTCCCCTCATCCATCCGTAGTACATGACCATACCAATGCAAACGTCTCTCTTGCATGCCACATCCAATGCTTCTTATGTCCAACATTTGTCTCAGGGGTGCTTACACTCTGTTGTGCGTGCACACTGGCATTACACATCCAGCGGATCATGCTAGCTTCATTTATTTCAAGCCTATGTATGTGTGTATATATATGTATTTGTGTGTATATATATGTATGTGTGTGTATATGTTTGTGTGTCTGTGATTGTCCCCCCAACATCGCTTGATAACCGATGCTAGTGTGTTTACGTCCCCATAACTTAGCGCTTTGGCTAAAGAGACCGATAGAATAAGTAGTAGGCTTACAAAGAATAAGTCCTGGGGTCAATTAGCTCGACTAAGAGGCAGTGCTTCAGCATGGCCACAGTCAAATGACTGAAAAGAGTAAAAGAGTAAAAGAGTACCCTCTGTCAATATACCCATGTAAAATTGAAAGAACAACATGCCAAGGAGAATCCAGTATTTCTCTTTTTTTTTTCGACACCTGAAGTGACACAGCCGGCACTGTTTGATGCAATGCAATTAGATGCACAATATCCTACCCCTACAGGACTGCTGCAGGATGGGTCAAAACAATTGTCATGCTGAATAAAGATTCATACTAAATCCATCTTCCATTGCCTTCATCAATAATAAACTCGACAAACACTATGGATTGCCTGATTCAGATCCAGTGAAAATTATATTGTAATATAAACACCAGGTGCCCAAATGGTGAATGTGCTTTCATCAACATACCAATAGACATATACCCAAAATCCAATTACTTATATATATATATATATATATATATATATCATCATCATCATCATCACCATCGTTTAACGTCCGCTTTCCATGCTAGCATGGGTTGGACGATTTGACTGAGGACTGGTGAACCAGATGGCTACACCAGGCTCCAATCTGATTTGGCAGAGTTTCTACAGCTGGATGCCCTTCCTAACGCCAACCACTCCAAGAGTGTAGTGGATGCTTTTACATGCCACTGGCATGAAGGCCAGCCAGGAGGTACTGGCAACGGCCACGTTCAAAATGGTGTATTTTACGTGTCACCTGCACAAGGGCCAGTCCAGCGGTACTGGCAACGAACTCACTAGAATGTCTTTTCACGTGCCACTGGCACAAGTGCCAGGAAGGCGACATTGGTAACGGTCATATATATATATATATATATA
>NC_068999.1:47082987-47085086 GCF_001194135.2 Octopus bimaculoides
AAAGCTAAGCTAAGAGCACTAGATTCCTTGGAAATATATATGTGTGTGTGTGTGTATATATATTTATACAGTTCGCCATCGACTTACAATCTATCCAGCCTATGACCATTGGCGCGCCAGCTCCCGGCAGCAATAATAAATAGTCCGGTTGAAATCTAATGGGTTTAATTTCTTATAAACTAACCCGTCTATGGATGATGTCAGCTAACAAACGCTTCCCCTAGGTTTGGTTATCGATCACCACTGTAAACCTTGTATTTGTTTATTAGATGACTGCTTGAGACTCCGAACAAATAACACTGTTGTAGTATAATACAGAATGCTGTGTGTGACCCTTACCTGAGAATGTACCTTAAGAATGTAAAAATATAGAAACAAAGCTATGTAGGCCTATAGGCCGACTTATGACCAAATTGACTTATGACCAGTCACTTAGCACCAATTGTGGTCGTAAGTTGACGACAACCTGTATGTATGTATATATATATATATATATATATTATTTTGTTTAAAAGAGTTCCAACACTGTCTGTTTTTTATGTTTTATTTATATTCCTGCAGAACCAATGTGGGGTATAGAATATGGAATATACAATATATAATATAATATACAATATATAATATAAAATAAAATAAAATAAAATAAAAATGGATGGCACCATGAAATAAAGTATTGAATGTAGTTGAAATATTGAGTGTTCAATATAAAGGATCAAATATATAAATATAAGTATATAAAGGCGACTCGAGTTTCAGGGCTATTTCCCTTCGTCATGGCCGGGCACAAGGGGCCTGAAATTTTGGGGGAGGGGGCCAGTCAATTAGATCAACCCCAATACGCAACTGGTACTTAATTTATTGCCCCCGAAAGGATGAAAGGCAAAGTCGACCTCAGAAGAATTTAAACTCAGAACGTAAAGGCAGACGAAATACTGCTAAGCATTTTGCCCGGCTTGCTGACGTTTCTGCTAGCTTGCCACCTTTTTGTATATATCCTCATCATTTTAATATCTGGTTAATCTAGGACAAGGCCAATCCAATGTCAAGCTACAGCTTGCTTATCACTGCAGCCATCTTAGTCCCCTGAGCTATTGTAGTCAGACGTCCAACCAGGTTTGGGTTGCATGGATGAGCCTTTAAAGCTACTGCAAGCAGAAGGAAAAGCCCAGTAGTGTCAAAGGTCGGTGTACGTAGCCATTTGAGGGTACACCACTCTTCCTCGTACTCATTGGACACAAAGAAACTACTATCAGATGGTTACCGAAAGTTACCAAAACATCAATAGTGACTGGGAAAAAATTCTTTTGAACAGCTGTATGCGTAGATGATTGGGTTTTTTCTGGGGAGTAACAACGAAAGAAGTAATAGTAAAAAGATGTGAAATTCATAACTGTTGAATGAAAAAAAGGATTATTTACATTATTTACATTTGACAGATCTTTATCCTCATCTTTGTTGTTAACATATACCCTCCAGCCTTCATCAGGTGTCTTGGGGAAATTTCGAACCTGGGTTCTCATTCCTAAGGTGTTTCTCAATGTCATTATTATTATTATTATTATTAACGTTACTGCCTGGAATCAAACTTGGAATCTTGGGGTTAGTAGCCCTCGCTCTTAACCACTACGCCATATGCCCAAGTTTGATTCCAGGTAGTGACCCGAATAATAATAATAATGACATCGAAAAATACGTTAGGAACGAGAACCCAGGTTCAAAATTTCCCCATGACACCTGATGAAGGCTGGAGGGTATATCAGCCGAAGCGTTGTGTTAACAACAAACAAGATGAGGACAAATATCCGTCAAATGTAAATAATGTACATAATTCCTCATCTCTTAAATATAGAACTGAAAAAGAGGATGTTTTCTGACGACCCATGGCCTGAAGTCAGCAAATGGCTTTGATTTGGTAACAATTCCTGCAGAGATGACAACAAAGGCACGTGATCCTTCAGATTTCAAGATAATTAAATCTTGTTTTTTCTGGGCGTCATTTTATTTTTTTTCTCTTTTTTTGTTTTGTGTGTGTTTCATTAAAAAGTGAAATCTTAAACTGGATATTCTGTAATAAAGTTAAAATATTATTGAGGTGTATA
>NC_068999.1:47086192-47092238 GCF_001194135.2 Octopus bimaculoides
GTATGTATATAGGCGAAGGAGTGGCTGTGTGGTAAGTAGCTTGCTTACCAACCACATGGTTCCGGGTTCAGTCCCACTGCGTGGCACCTTGGGCAAGTGTCTTCTACTATAGCCTCTGGCTAACCAAAGCCTTGTGAGTGGATTTGGTAGATGGAAACTGAAAGAAGCCCGTCGTATATATGTATATATATATATATATATATATATATATAACAATCAGTTCATTCAGAATTGGTTAGATGTTATTTCGGCAGATCAAAGATCAGCTATTATTCAATCAGTCTTTTCTAGACTCAGAAGCATAGTTCCTTGGGAAAATAAATGTTTTTGTTTTTTCTTATTTTCTTAGAAAATTCTATTGACTATTTCATAAATTCAGAATTGTTTGATCTTTTTTTTTTTTTTTTTTTAGATATTAAATTTTAGTATTTCATTATTTAGAAATAAGCATTTCAAGGGTGGTGTCAACACCATTTTACTTCCAAACAAATAAAATATCATTATTACGTTTTTATTCTTCAATAATGTTTTGATATTCTTTCTGATAAAATATTGAAATGTATGAATGTATGTTGTTTTTTTTATTTATTTATTTATTTATTTATTGTTTTGTTTTGTATCTGATTCAAATATTTAGATAACAGCTGACAACATTAAGATGTCTTAGATTTTGATGTGCTTGATAGAAAATTTTAAAGTTAGTGACATCACATTATGTTGATAAATGTATGTTTAATTTATGTTGCTAGTCATTTTATTATTTTATTAGCTGTATAAATTAATTTTAATTTTTAGATTTTAGTAATGTCATAAAATGCAAAATTCAAGAAAATAAAATAGATTATCTCCATATGACATTAAAAAATTTGCTTATATTTTTGTAATTTTTATTTCTTTTCATTTCTAACTGTATTTAGAATGTCTTTTGTTTTTTGGGTTTTTTTTAACAGTTGCAGATATAATACACGTATAGATACAATACATACATACATATTTATTTACTGCACCTCTATGAACAACAGAGGAACAAAAATATCTTCCAAAACACATGCACACACACACACACACACACAAAACATTATTGCATATAGTTGTATAAAAGCAGGTGACTATTACCTCTAAATTGATGTAAACACATTCAAATAGAAAAACATTTCATAATTTCCATAAATTCCTGAGTCGATACACATCCAAACTCTCATTTATCCTTAAGATCTGGAAATGAAACTGAAGAAATTATCCTAAGTTATTATATTAAATGTTTCAAAATTGTTAGGTGTCAGGCAAACTGATAGACGAATGCCATCAGGTCTAACCAACACTGAAAGTATTCTCTCTTATTCCTAAACTCCATGTCTATCGTTATTGTTAAAACTATTCATACTTGATATATTCGTGCTGAAGAGCAACAGAAGTGTGGAGTTGTAAAAATTTAACAACGTATGAAGTGAATAACTGCTCGTAATCGCCCGTTTATATAAAAATGGTGGGAAAGCTCATTAAAAGCACTACATTTTAAGTCTGAAAAACTCCCTCCCCCCTTTTTTTTCTCTTTCTACATTCCAAAAAAAAAAAATATTTATTCAAATAATTTGGAGACTTATTGTTTTCTAAGGAATGTTTTGTGATATTTCTTTTATCCAAGTTTTTCCTAATCCTGCTTTTCAGTTGCTTACAACTGTGAGGAATCGACAATGTCATCGAGTTCAAAGGGCTCGTCATATCAATATGACTATCCAGGTTAGTATTGGTATAAGAAGCAAGTTTGTTCACATTCTTAATAATATTAGCTTCAGTAAAACGGTACTGAATGATATTTGTTCATTCTTGTAGTTTATTTAATCACAAAAACACTAGAATACAACAAAAAAAAAAATATATACGTATCTATACTTGAAGAACGGTTAAGGAAATTATAACTTCTGTATAATATCCAACATTTGCATGTGTATGTATGCAAGTGTGTGAGCTTGTGTCTGTGTGTGTGTGTGTGTGCGTAATATACCTAACTCACACTAGAACAAGGAAACTGATGGAGACCGTATTTACGCATTCTTGAAATTGATGGACATTAAACATCCAAGAAGCTACCAGCATCATCATCATCGTTGTTTTTGCATCTACTTTCTCCATGTTGGGTTCAATAAAATTTCTCTGAGGTAGTGTGAAACTGTCCATTCTTGTTTTCATGAAAGCTACTTCAATCTCTGGTCTTCATGCGTTGTTTCACCGATTGTGGAACCTAAACAAATATCTCTGCCGCTTTGCCCATCTCCAAGCAGTGTCAGGTCAGTGCAAAGGCACATATAGACATACACACATATATGCACATATATATATATATATACATATATATATATATATATATATATATATATATATATATATATATATATACAATGAGAGAAAAAACATCGGTGGGAACTTGGTATTCCTTTACTACATTTGTTAAATAGCTTTCAGTATTTGGTAATTAATTAATTAATTAATTAGTTAGTCTGCCAGGCATATTTCATCTGTCTTTACATTCTAAGTTCAAATTCCGACTTTGCCTTTCATCATCCCGGGGTCGGTAAAATAAGTACCAGCCAAGCACTGAGGTCAAGGTACTCAGCTAACCCCTCCTTTTGAAATTGCTGGCCTTGTGCCTAGTATAAACCAGTGTTTGGTAATTAATTAATGATGTCGCACCATGAATGCAATCCCTAGGTGCAACTTACAGGTGCAGCATGCATGATCAAAACCAGACACCTCCTCAGACGGAGACAGTGATGTCATTAATTAATTCCAGCTACTGAAATATATGTAACATATAGAAATAACGTAGTGCCGAGTTCAATCTCATGGTTTTCTTTTCTCTCATTATTGAATTGCTCTTTATATTACATTATAGCCCCTTTTTTTAGATCACATACAACCCTTTAAGATCATGCAACAGTGGGAGTTTAATGTGATTACTCGTAGGAATCACAACCTAAATGGTAAAATTGTCAAACACTGAGTGCCTTAATTCCCTCTTATATATATGATGGGCTTCCATACAGTTTCCATCTATCAAATTTCACTCAAAAGCATTGGTCAATCCAAGGTTACAATAGAAGACACTTGCCCAAGGTGCTACACAGTGGAGCTGAACCCAAAAGCACATGATTACAAAACCGACTTATTAACTACTCACCCTTACTGGCTCCTATCTAACTGCTACATTTTTATTTTTGTGTATGTATTTTTTAATTAACGAAATTAAGAAATTTTGTTAATGTATTTTCTGATTAATTTGTTCTAATTTTTTTTTCCTCCCTTATAATTTTTTTATAATTACTATGACTCTGGGACATAATGAAGCTCACCACTTCAATCTATATATTATTTACTCTTCTGTATTTCTGACAGTAAGGAATTCTAAAATAATAAGGACCAATCGAACAGTTGTGTAATATTTGCTCTTTGTGTGTGTGTGTGTGTGAGAGAGAGAGAGAGAGACATTTTTTTAAAAATTACTCCTTGGACCTGTGACAAAATATGTCATCAGCTCTAACATTACTTAATTATAAATACAGCAACTGTATCATTTAAAACTGGTTGCTCATACTTAATTGCATTCACTCTGTTGTGCTGTAATTTTCTTTTTTTTTTTTTTTTAATTAATCTGATTTTTTTTTTTTTTTTTTTTTTTTTTTTTTTTTCTATATTGTTTGTCTAATGACTTAATGAATTCTGACATTAGCACAAGGTCGAACATTAAGAGGAAATAGTTGCTTGAGTTGAGGTCAGACATCCCATCCCTGGTGCTTTATCTGTCAACACTGGGTGTAGAGAGGAACGAGACTAAAATGCTACAAAGTGTTTAGTCTTACTTCTGAAATTTCTCTCAGCTCCATCTTTCGTAAGGACATGGCTAAACCATTTTAAATGAAAAAATATATAATCAAGGAGCATCTTTTCATTTGTCTTTCTTGTATGTCTGTGTACATATGAGAAATTGATATGAAAAAAAAAAGGCTTATATTATCCTTTCCTGTTGAATAAGTACAGGGAGTCCTAGAATAAAGTGATCAAATTGTAGGAAACGTTTAGCTTCTTGCCAGCATAGGAAATGGATATTAAATGATGATGATGAATGTTATACATAATTTTAAGTATTTGATCAATTTTTTATTGTGTTTGAGCGAGAGAAAAGTTGCTTGTAAATGCTTTTAGAAACTCTTTACTTGTAGATAGAATTTATGTGTGATGCATCACAGTTAAATCAGAAATGGTTTTGGCTTTTGGTGCTGGCCTTGGTCAAGGATGTTTTTTTTGTTTGTTTTTGAAAAACTAGTTTAGGGAAGTAAATCTTGCACTATTACATAATAATCTACACCTTTATATTTATGAGTAAATATCTCTCAAATATATATCACATGCACTTTATACTCCTTGCGCACACACACACACACACATACACACACATGCTTGTTCACTTTAAAATTGTTATATATTTTCTTTATTTGCAATCTGAATAAAATTAGCTTTCAAACAGCCTCTAGTTTACATAATAGGAACATATTTGGCTTTGAATGTATTGTTGTTTTGTTATCATGGCATGAGAAAATATTTTTTATGCAGTACAATGTCCATTTACTAAAAAAAACCCTGATATTTCTTAAATAAAACTAGCAAAAACCTAGATCTTTTACACTCAATGAATATCATTCTCTTTATTTTGAAGGTATGACACCACAATTAACTTTACCGTTAAGCATTTTTTTTAATATTCCCAAAAAATTCATTAATATATTTTCCATATACTTACATTCTAATCCAATCTTAAATGGGTTTTGTCATGTCTACTTTGTTTTTATGATTATCTGCCATCTGTTCACAGCACGTCTTTATTTCATTTTCATCCAATATCTTTCCAATTTTACCATTGTTTTGAACACTTCTTTGCAGCCTTTCTCTATTATTTAAACTGGCCAACTATTACACCTGTTTTATGGTCAAGCTGGCCAGATCTGGCATCACATACCTACCCTACAATGTCATTCTAAAAATATGCAATCACATCATTGAAATCTTAAAGGTATAGGACAATACCTGAGTAATTCAAATTAATGTGAATCACATTTGAAAAAGTAATCTAAAAATGAAAGGGTCAAACTGGCCATACCTGGTCAAAAATAGTCTACTCATTTTATGTTCAGACTGGCCAGATCTGACCTCTCCCACCTACCTCCTTGCATTATCCTACAAAATATAAACACATTGAAATCTTGAAGCTATGAGATAATGTATGATAAAATATAAAACATCGTGAATAAATAAGCATTGAATGCTATAGGGATAAATTTTTATACTGACGTAAATGAATTCAGATCTCAGTACTTTCTTCTACAAACTCCATCCACATTAAGCTATCAATAATTCTTTATACAGCTGTCTTCATCCATACGTATCACGTGCCCATCAGTGCAGTCTTCACTCTTGCTCATTACGTCTGATTCTTCTTGTTTTCAGTTTCCCTCTCAACACATTTCCACTTTGTCGTATATACACACACTGATTTTGCACCACACCCAGTGAATCATGCTTACTCTATTTTCTAGTCTTCACAATTCCTCTACAGTACATTTGTGTGTGTAAGGCGGCGAGCTGACAGAATCATTAGCATGCCAAGCGAAATGCTTAGCAGTATTTCGTCTGCTGCTATGTTCTGAGTTCAAATTCTTGGTCTACTGCTAGGTCTCCTGCAGTTTGGCTTCTCTCAAAGAATCCATTTACTGGAACTTTGACCTTTCAGTGTGGAGAAGTAGCAGTTCAACCTGGAGGGGCTTCCTGATCTCTGAGTTACACATCCTGTTGAGTCATGTTACTCCAGGGATCCTTTTGAGGGACCCCATTTTCACAGTTGTACTCATTCAGTCCTTACTCAACATTTGGATTATGATTTCCATTAAAAAAAAATAAAAATTGAACTCAGCTAATCTACGCTGATATAGTTGTTTTTCGCTAACTGAGATTTCAGTAAACTGAAGACGACTTACAACTGTTATCCCTTTAAAGC
>NC_068999.1:47092510-47096408 GCF_001194135.2 Octopus bimaculoides
TATATATATATATATATGCATGCGCAGGAGTGGCTGTGTGGCAAGAAGCTTGCTTCCCAACCACATGGTTCTGGGTTCAGTCCCACTGCATGGCACCTTCGGCAAGTGTCTCCTACTATAGCCTCAGGCCAATCAATGCCTTGTGAGTGGATTTGGTAGATGGAAACTGAAAGAAGCCCGTCATCTATATATATATGTGTGTGTATGTGTATATTTGTGTCTCTGTGTTTGTCCCCCCACCGTCACTTGACAACCGATGTTGGTGTGTTTACGTCACCGTAACTTAGCGGTTCATCAATAGAGACCGATAGAATAAGTGCTCGGCTTACAAAGAATAAGTCCTCAGGTCGAATTGTTCTACTAAAGGCAGTGCTCCAGCATGGCCGCAGTCAAATGACTGAAAGAGGTAAAAGAATATATATTTAATGGAATAATATGGTGGAATACATTAAGCTGTTAGAACTCTCTGTGGTTGCCTTTAGACTCAAAATGTCCAACAGTTATTGTAATGTAAAGAATGTATTATGAGAAACGTAGAAACAAGAACGATGACCATCTGACCTTGTGTAATGTGGTGGTTGTGTATGTCAGATGGGTTTCACTCAGCTTGAAGTATGTAAAAATTTGATGAAGTGTTGATGTCATTTTGAATAAATATATTTCTATCTTTCAATTCCAGGGACATTCAATTGGGAAGATTACATGAAAGAAACTGGTTCACAAGCAGCTCCTGCATCTTGTTTTAAACAAGTAAGATAATTTTACTAATGGTAATAATATTACTAACAATAACTAACGACAGTTATTACTAATTGATTTTAGTAATGATGCCATGGTGGCAAGCAAGCAGATTCGTTACTGCACCAGGGAAAATGCTTTGCGGGATTTCTGTCAATTTTATGTTCTGAGTTCAAATGCCACCAAGAGTCAGTAAAATAAGTACCAGCTGGACACTGGGTTGATGTAATCAACTTACCCCCCTCCCACCGAAATTGCTGGCCTTGTGCCAAAATTTCAAAACAATGTTACTAATGATATCATAAAAGATGATGTTATTAAAGTACCAGTTGAGTACTGAGATCGATGTAATTGATTTACTCCCTCCCCTTGAACTTACTGGCCTTGTGCCAAAATTTGAAATCAATACGGCTAACAATAATATTGGGTTGTCCGACTTTGCCTTTCATCCTTTGTGTCGATAAATTAAGTACCAGTTGCATACTGGAGTCAATCTAATTGACTGACCCTCCTCCCCCTCCCTCAAAATTTGGGCCTTATGCCTAGAGCAGAAAAGAATATTCTTTAAGTTCTCTTCATTTTCTTTTTGCAATCAAAATTTTTCTTCATTTGGTTTTCTGGTTTTGGCAGAAAATTCTAATTCATTTAAATACAATTTGATTTATATTTAATATATTTAAATGCACTCTCTCCACCCCAAAAGAACCCGTATATTTTTACCATTTTCATTTCTTTTCTTCTTTCAATCTTCAGTCTTCAACGCCACCTAACAATGAATTCAAAAATGGCATGAAGATAGAAGCATGCGACCCTCGTAACTTAACTTCCATCAGTATCGCTACAGTAGTTGGGATGCAAGGTCCTCGTCTTCGTTTAAGACTCGATGGCAGTGACAACAAGAATGACTTTTGGAGATTGGTAGACTGCTCAGATCTTCATTCAGTCGGCTATTGTGAACGCAACGGAGGTTTACTGCATCCACCATTAGGTAAGTAGGGTTTTGTAGCGTTAGGACATAACTTTTGACTGTATAATTAAATTTCATTGCCATTCCTGTAACGATGTTAATTATTCACCAAAATAAAGTGAAGGCATGTGGCTTAGTGGTTAGGGTATTCAGCTTACGTTTGTAAGGTCGCAAGTTCGATTCCCAGTGGTGGGTTGTGTCCTTGAGCAAGACACTTTATTTCATGTTGCTCCAGTAATGAATTGCACCTGTAATTGAAATAAAAACCAGCATTATTAAGTTTCTTACTGCTTCACTTAGGTGTTACTGTTTTGGTTTAAACTCAACAGTAGACTTTGATCAATGTCTTCTTGGTTTGTTTATTAGTGGCCTTAAGCTAGCGATATCATTATCACATGATTATTGTGTGTGTTATATCCAAAAATATAATCTAATCTATTACATTATATGCAATGTTCTTAAGGCGGTAAGCTGCCAGAAACGTTAGCATGCCGGGCAAAATGCTAAGCGGTATTTTGTCTGTCTTTATGTTCTGAGTTCAAACTCCGCCATGTTCGACTTTGTCTTTCATCTTTTTGGGGTCGATAAATTAAGTACCAGTCGCGTACTGAAATGAATCTAATTGACTGACCCCTACCCCAAAATTTTGGGAATTGATAAATTAAGTACCAGTTGCATACTGGTGATCGATCTTGGGCCTTGTGTCTAGAGTAGAAAAGATTGTATGCAATGTTCTTGATCAGCACTTGTCATTATTTAATGAAAAGGTTGTTAATAGCATTGTGTATGTCTGAAAAGAAAGACAATATCATTGTTATTTCAAAAATTTATTTCCTACGGTTGTTTCAATTATCCACACATCATTACAATTATATAATTATACAAGATATAATAATCCTATTTTTGAAGATATTTTAAAAAAATATATACTTTTTGTATTTTGTGGAATCAGTTGAGCATCAGATGAATGTCCTTATGTTTTGTCTTCAATCCCAACAGAGCACAAATTTACTTATGTCTCTCCAGAATCATTAATATATACTAGTCCAGTACTTGGGTCAATTTAACTTTTTTACATCCTTCAGAGTTTCTGGCTTTTTACATATCATCATCATCATCATCATCGTTTAACGTCCGCCTTCCATGCTAGCATGGGTTGGATGATTTGACTGAGGACTGGTGAAACCGGATGGCAACACCAGGCTCCAATCTAATTTGGCAGAGTTTCTACAGCTGGATGCCCTTCCTAACGCCAACCACTCAGAGAGTGTAGTGGGTGCTTTTACGTGTCACCCGCACGAAAACGGCCACGCTCGAAATGGTGTCTTTTATGTGCCACCCGCACAAGAGCCAGTCCAGGGGCACTGGCAACGATCTCGCTCGAAAACCCTACAAGGCCAGTCAGGCAGTACTGGCAACGGTCATGCTCAGGATGGTACATCTTATGTGCCACCCGCACAAGAGCCAGTCCAGGGGCCCTGGCAACGATCTCACTTGGCTTGCCGGGTCTTCTCAGGAAATAATTTTTATTTACTAGAATCCTATATTTGATTAGATATTTCAGTTCAATACCCAGTTGTTTCCAATAAAATGGATTTTTCTACACATTTGTTGTGTAAAAATCCTTTAAGTACTCAACTGAGATTTTATATTTTGACAAAATTTTAATCAAGATTCTTATACACAAAATACACATTTGTGATTTTTTTTTCTTTTTAAACGCTTATTAACTGAAATGTTTCTTTGTATCTACTTTTTTGTTAACTGTAAGGTGGGTGCGCAGGTGGATTAAACCCTAATATCTATGTCATTAATGTTTTTTTTGTCTGAAAACAGGTTTTCGGATGAATGCATCATCATGGCCAATATTTTTACAGAAGACTTTAAATGGGGCTGAAATTGCCCCGGAAAAATGTTTCAAATCAGTAGGTGTAAAATTTTTTTTATCATCATCATCATCATTATCATCACTGTCATCACCATTATCGTTATCATCACCATCACACTATAATTGTCACCACTATCACCTTCCTCATATTTTGGAGGATTTTTCCCCACCAAATTAGTGTTTAGTTCTGGTAAGTGTGATGGGATCAGTGGTTAATCTACTGATTGACTTTGCCTTTCATCCTTTCGGGGTCGATAAATTAAGTACCAGTTGCATACTGGGGTCGATCTAATCAACTTAACTCC
>NC_068999.1:47096418-47100133 GCF_001194135.2 Octopus bimaculoides
CATACTGGGGTCGATCTAATCAACTTAACTCCCCCCCCCCCCAAAAAAAAATTTGGGGCCTTGTACCTAGAGTAGAAAAGAATATTTGTTGTTTGGAATTTAGGAAGATTTTCTTCTAGTCACCCTTAACATATGAGACTGCAATAATTAACCTGTCATGAGACACATGATATCACATAAATTGTATTAACCTTGGTTACATTCATTTTGGAGTAAGTGAAGAACTCTAATGTAAGGGAGGTAACTCTAATCCCTTCTTCATTACAGGACTGGCCTTTTTGACTGGAATAGTTTTCAGTACCACTATGTCTTACTGCACTTTTAGTACCATCACCTCTGGATACCCTTCCGAGTACCATCACTTCTGGGTACCCTTTTAATATCATTAATTTTACTATCATTATTGTTTTTATAATTGGTTTTTCATGTCCTCAATTAAATGGGCTTGAAATATTGCTTCTTCCATGATTTTTTGAATTTCTAATTATTTCCAATACTGTTGAATTTCCTTAGTCCTTGGCTTCCTCCTGAAATTAACCATCATTGATTAAAAATTCTAAATAGATACCATATTAGATGGCATGGCCATATTAGACACACTCCATTTTCAGCAGTGCATATTCAGGTAAAAATGTTTTTCGTGTATCGAAGAAGCAAGGCCCAACTTCATATATAGGACACAGGGTCATTTTTTGAGATATCTGTTTTGGACAAAAAGTGTGTCTTATTTGCCATCAAATTTGATTGGTCCCTCCCTTGCTTCAACTCTGCAACCCTTGTCATACTGACATGACCTCGCTAGTCTTATTCTTTTCTGTCATCACTATCACAGGAAGTGCTTTGAAGAACATTCTCTTAGTTCCGAATCACTTTGTGCCAATTCACCTGACTTGAAACTCAGTGTCTTCATCCAAATGCTGTTGTGCTTATACAAATAACTCTCTTTACTCTTTTACTTGTTTCAGTCATTTGACTGCGGCCATGCTAGAACACCGCCTTTTAGTCGAGCAAATCGACCCCAGGACTTATTCTTTGTAAGCCTAGTTCTTATTCTATCGGTCTCGTTTGCTAAACCGCTCAGTTACGGGGACGTAAACACACCAGCATCGGTTGTCAAGCAATGGTGGGGGGAACAAATACAGACACACAAACATATACACACACATACATGTGGTTGGTAAGCAAGCTACTTACCACACAGCCACTCCTCACAATTAATTAAAATAAAGATGTATTTCAACAGAAATATGGTAACATAAGTGTTAAAGTTACTGATATAAGCATAGGTGTGGCTTTGTGGTAAGAAGTTTGCTTGCCAACTACATGGTTCTTGGTTCAGAACTGTGTAGCACCTCGGGCAGGTGTCTTCTACTATAACCTCAGGCTGACCAAAGCCTTGTGAGTGGATTTAGCAGACGGAAACTGAAATATATTTATATATGTATGTAGGTGTATGTGGATGTAAGTATCTTTGTGTTTATCCCCAAACACTGCTTGACAACCGGTGTTGGTGTGTTTATGTTCCTGTAACTTAGCAGTTTGACAAAAGAGACTGATAGAATAAGTACCAACCCTTATTAAAAAAAAATAAGTACTGGGGTTGATTTGTCTGACTAAAATTCTTCAAGGCAGTGCCCTAGCATGGCTGCAGTCTAATGATGGAAAGAAGTAAAAAATAAAATGTGATGGCACATGTACCAGTGGAGCACCGTCCAAGCGTGGTCGTTACCAGAGCAGCTGTCTGGCTTCTGTGCCGGTGGCACGTAAATAGCACCATTTGAGCGTGATTGTTCCCATCGTTGCCAGTGCCGCTGGACTGGCACTTGTGCAGGTGGCACGTAAAATACACCATTTCGAGCGTGGCCGTTGCAAGTACTGCCTGACTGGTCTTCGTGCCGGTGGCACATAAAAGCACCCACTACATTCTCGGAGTGGTTGGCGTTAGGAAGGGCATCCAGCTGTAGAAACTCTGCCAAATCAGATTGGAACCTGGTGCAGCCATCTGGTTCACCAGTCCTCAGTCAAATCGTCCAACCCATGCTAGCATGGAAAGCAGACGTTAAACAATGATGATAATGATGATGATGATGATGATGATGATGAACAGCTCCGTAAAATTTGTTCCATTAAAAACCAGAATTGATATTTTTCTGTTATGATTGAACACTCTTTCTGCTTCTGTGTCTCTTAATGGTTTATAAATATAAAGTTAAAATTAAAATTTTTGATTAAATTTTTAGGAGCCGCCTTCTCCACATTCAAATGACTTCAAGGTTGGAATGAAACTTGAAGCAGTTGATAGAAAGAATCCACAATTGATCTGTCCAGCGACGGTCGGTGCGGTGAGCAACGACCAGATATACATCACATTTGATGGTTGGAGAGGAGCATTTGACTACTGGTGCCGTTTTGATTCCAGAGACATTTTCCCTGTCGGTTGGTGTGCCAAAAGTGGTCATCCATTACAACCTCCTGGACAGAAAGGTAATTTTTTCTTTCATTCATTTCCTGCTTTGTACTGCTTCTTGTGGATTGTGCTGCATGATTTGATGATTCAAAATTGCATACAAAATAAACTGCACACTTGTGCAGTGCCAGTCTGTAATCAACTGCTATAATCTAATTTGTAATTACCATTCTACACTCATCGATTAGTAAGCTGAATATTAATTTCTAACAAACACAAATTAAATTGTCATTAAATTCCAGTATAGTTAAACAAATATTTAGTGAAAAAATAGTGGATTTTAAAATATATAAAAAAGACAATTTTTCAAATGAACACCTTGGTGAACATATTTTGATAATAGTGGGATTAACAGATTCTGAGTAATAAATTACTTTTGGTTAACGAATTACTTGACTGACCAACTACTATAGTTTTATAGTATTAAAGTATTTGACTCTTAGTAATCTGAAAATAAATATATGATATTCATTTTACCAAGATTAAGTTTATGCTTTTAACCCAGAATAATTGTTTCCATCTATTTTTATTTTCGCTGGAGAAAGAATATTGGAGGAGAAATATTTCCAATCACAGCTTCAGTTATTTCATCTTGTTATTTCTAATTATTATAGGGTCCCGTCCCTCCCTTCTGCTTAACATTTAATATGTTAACAGTGTCTGCCCTTCTTTCTTTCACCCTTTAGTATTTAAACCAGCCATATTCAGCCCTGATATTCTACCTGTTTTATGCTCAAAACAGCCAGATCCAGACTCACACACCTACTCTACAGTGTTAGATAATAAAAAAAAAAAGTTACTGTCACATCATTGAACTCTCAAATCTACGAGATAATATACAGTTGAGTCAAAACAATGTGAATAAATAAGAATTGCATTTGACAGAATGGTTCAGTCCCACTGCGTGGCATCTTGGGCAAGTGTCTTCTACTATAGCCTCGGGCCGACCAAAGCCTTGTGAGTGGATTTGGTAGACGGAAACCGAGAGAAGCCCGTCGTATATATATATATATATATATATGTGTGTGTGTGTGTGTGTGTATATATTTGTGTGTCTGTGTTTGTCCCCCCAACATTGCTTGACAACCGATCTTGGTGTGTTTACGTCCTTACGTAACTGAGCAGTTCAGCAAAAGAGACCGATAGCATAAGTACTAGGCTTACAAAGAATAAGTCCTGGGGTCGATTTGCTTGACTAAAGGCGGTGCTCCAGCATGGCCGCAGTCAAATGACTGAAACAAGTAAAAG
>NC_068999.1:47101196-47102844 GCF_001194135.2 Octopus bimaculoides
AGACCTGGGATGAGGTGGTGAAGCACGACCTCCGAACTTTAGGCCTCACCGAGGCAATGACTTCTGACCGAGACCTTTGGAAATATGCTGTGCGTGAGAAGACCAGGCAAGCCAAGTGAGACCAAAATCCAAGGCCTCTGCCAGGGTCAGGGATAGACCAAAGTCCAAGGCCTTGCCAGGGATGTAGTCAGCCCACTTATGCGTAACATTCTTTCTTTGGATACTAAACTCTGCTTGCGAAAACCTGTTGAGGCAAGTGAAATCGAGATCGAACTAAATTTGTAGACTGGCACCCATGCCAACATCTTCATTGAACACTAAACTCGGCTTGTGAAGACCTGTTGGGGCAAGTGAAAGCGAAATCATGATGGCACCAGTACCAGTAACTCACTAAGAGCACTGTCCGAGCGTGATCGTTGCCAGAGCACCATCTCCCGGGCTTCGTGCCGGTGGTACGTAAATAGCACCATTTGAGCGTGACCGTTACCAACGTCGCCTTCCTGGCACTTGTGCCAGTGGCACGTGAAAAGACATTCGAGCGAGTTCATTGCCAGTCCCGCTGGGCTGGCTCCTGTGCAGGTGGCACGTAAAATACACCATTTTGAGCGTGGCCATTGCCAGTACCCCCTGACTGGCCTTCGTGCCGGTGGCATGTAAAAGCACCCACTACACTCTCTGAGTGTTTGGCGTTAGGAAGGGCATCCAGCTGTAGAAACTCTGCCAAATCAGATTGGAGCCTGGTGTAGCCATCTGGTTTCACCAGTGCTCAGTCAAATCGTCCAGCTCATGCTAGCATGGAAAGCGGACATTAAACGATGATGATGATGATATATACGACAGGCTTGTTTCAGTTGCCATCTGGCAAATCCACTCACAAGGCTTTGGTCGGCCTGAGGCTATAGTAGAAGACACTTGCGCAAGGTGCCTTGCAGTGGGACTGAACCCGGAACCATGTGGTTGGGAAGCAAGCTTCTTACCATACAACCACAGAGCAATCCATTTTCTACTAATGTTTGTTCTGCCATGAACAGACATGTGCATTGTTCAGCGATCATCTTTTACAGAACCCTTAGAGACCATATACCAAATGTTTGGTATTTACAGTACAAATCATTGTATTCGTTATTTTAGTAGCTGAGCGTTTGTTAAAAATCATTACAATTTGGAACAGTATTGTAATATATTTCAGATGGCAGACAAGTTTCAGGGTCTTTTTTTGGTTGTAAAAGAAACCTAGAGTAAATACATGCACACACGCGTCGCACATGTGTTTGCATGCGTAGTTATCAAGTTTTTAATCTAGGAGGCTCTACACTTTTACTTGTTTCAGTCATTTGACCGCGGCCATGCTGGAGCACTGCATTTAGTCGAGCAAATCGACCCCAGGACTTATTCTTTGTAAGCCTAGTACTTACTCTATCGATCTCTTTTGCCGATCCGCTAAGTTACGGTGACGTAAACACACCAGCATCGGTTGTCAAGCGATGTTGGAGGGACAAACACAGACACACAAACATATACACATACATATACATATACATGACGGGCTTTTTTCAGTTTCCGTCTACCAAATCCACTCACAAGGCTTTGGTCGGCCCGAGGCTATAGTAGAAGACACTTGCCCAAGGTGCCACGCAGTGGGACTGAA
>NC_068999.1:47102854-47103911 GCF_001194135.2 Octopus bimaculoides
CCGAGGCTATAGTAGAAGACACTTGCCCAAGGTGCCACGCAGTGGGACTGAACCTGAAACCATGTGGTTGGTAAGCAAGCTACTTACCACACAGCCACTCCTAAATATAATTTTTTTAAAAACCATTTTCAAATATTCTTAAAACCACATTCATACAGTAAAGAAGAATTGGGGCATTAATTTGTTGATTATGGGTGCTCATTGAGTCAAATTTTAAATATTTGAGTAGGTTTTGTTTAAAAAAAAAAATCAATTATTTTGTATATGGCTGATTGATTAGTGATAATTGAGAAATAGATGTTTATTGGATTGATCAGTACACTTCTAATGAAATATTTCTTATTCTATATTAAAATCTATGACCAACCAATAGATTGTAACATTATGCCTTAAATTTCTTCAAATCTTCCCTATTTATATTTAATATGTGCCAAATAACTTTGTAAATCCCTTCAATGATCAGATTAAGAATTTTAATCTCAATAAGAGTATCACAGGGCTTGTTTTTTTCAGTAAGTAGTCAGATATGAGGCATAGTATTTATTCATTATCCCACTTTCTTAATTCTTCGTTTTACCAGTTGATCTATTGCTAATCCACTTTTTATCTCTTCTTCCTCTGTTACTCAGACCTAACATATATCAATATACTCTTTTCTAATACTAAATTCAGTTAAAACTTTGACATATCTCTTTATTTGTCTTTGCTCTCGGTCTTTTAGGAAAATATTTCGACATCTTTTTTTTTTTTCTTTTGCAATTAACTATCTAATAAAATTGTTACAGTTGATGGATGGTTCTTCCATAGAATATTAAAGTAACCTGTTTAAAATTCAATAACTATTTGAGTAATTAAGGAAAGAGAGAAAGAATTTCATTTAAAAAACTGTAAATTGGATTAATGTTATTATAATAATTTAACATTATGTAATGGAAAGTGGATTGGCTTTTTTTTGATTTAATAATAATAATAATTTGAAATTTAACTTTAACTTTTAAAACCCTCTCCTAACTAGTGTTGAATATAAAATAAATTTATTTCATTATTTAACAAATTT
>NC_068999.1:47104439-47118698 GCF_001194135.2 Octopus bimaculoides
ATATGAGTTTTTTTAAAAAGAATTTTATGGTATTTTAGAGGGTGTTCATTCACAATTTAAACATCAAATCAATTTAATATTTTATTTCATAGTTTAAATCTTGAAAGTAAAATTAACTCCTTTTCATTCCTCTCACAATTTTTTCATTTTTCATTTTTATTGAAATTTAAAATACATTTCTGAATTTAAATTTGTTTCCTGTGTTCATCTGCTTTGTATATTCGTTACTAATTTCAAGAAATGGTCTTAATTTAAAAAAAAAAAAAAAAATTATCTTTATTTTTTTAACTTTAAACTTCATCCTTTTAAATGCTATGAAAATTGTATATGACTGTTTTTTTTATTTTTTATTTTTTTTGTTACCTTTTAACCAATGGCCTGGCACTAGATAATATAATGAGACAGGAGTTAATTAATTACTAACAGTTCTTAACTTGAGAGCAATAAACATTACAAAAGAATATATACACACAAATACCTTTTTAACTAAACATTTTCAAACTGTAACAATGGAGCAAATTCTTGTAGCGATTTTAACCCTTTACCTTCACCTAAAGCAGCTTCTCGTAGCAGTTCTGTTTCTACCAATATAAACTAAAATTACTATCTATATTGTTTACTTGACTCTTGTCTTTTTATCTTCTCACTATACTAATAATATTCATTGTGTCAGTTTTGAAACCTTCTGTGATATCTGTTTTGGTCCATTTATGTAGCAAAATATTTATTATTATTATTATTATTATTATTATTATTATTATTATTATTATTATCATTATTATTATTATCCTTGTTTATATGGTTGTTTATGCACTTTATACAATGCATGCCTGATCAGATTTGGTTATAAAACTTATATCTAAAATTAGTTACATGTCATTTGGAAGGTGTGAAAAAGCCATTTACTTAGCACATTTGATTTTCAGTTTATATTATTATTTATTTATTAATTTTTTTTATTTTTTTTTCCTTTCTACAAGCTGTGTTTAAAATATGTTAGTTTTTAGCCTAGCTTTGGAGTTCTTGAGCATGCTGGAGTTGATTACCTGTTATTTACAGTACTTACCCACTTTCAAAATTGCTCCACGCGATCATTTACACATTTTTATACCACAAAAAAAAAACCAAAAAAAAACCCCAAAAAAACAAAAACATTTCATTGTTTTAACCCTTTCATGTTTAGAGCTGCCAGTAATCCGTTCGTATCTTCTTACTACTAATACAGTGCAATAAAATAAACTGCCTTACTGAAACTGGTTCAGACCTCGATTAAACTAACCATTATTTTTACCACTACAACCACTTTACCACCTTCTGACGATACCTTGTCTCAGTTGTTTTACAAAACAAGGAGAAGTAATAACGAAAGTGTTAAAAAAAAATGTTTTCCTTTAAAAGAGGTTTGAACCACTTTGAATAAAGCAGTTAAAAATTGATATGTATATAAGTAACGAGTGAAAACTGCAGTGGCTACTACAGGCTGTGAGACACGAGAAAATTAAAAGCAAATATATCTTATTTTTTCTCAATCCTGATACTATACAGCCTTCATAGCTGACTTTCTCTATGCACAATAGTATTTCCATAACCCAACGCCTTTTTATATATACATATATATGTATATATACATATATATATATTTAACCACCTCACGTACAGGATGCCATTTCCATTAGACTTCAAATGCAGGAAATTACTAATTGGTTTTATTGTACATTTTTTGATACTTCTGTCGGTCTGAAACTTAATTCTTGAAAGGTGAATCATCTTTCATAGCCGGTCCCTAAAACATATTTTTCTCACTATCATCCCTGATGATGTGTTTAGAAACCCTGGCATCTACTTATGTTTGGGGATTTTTTCCCCCCACCTCTTTCTGCCTACTAGTTTTCATGCTTTTACCCAGCAATGAAGTACATTACTCCCTTACAATTTCACCACGATTTAGAAAAATATTCCCTTCACCCTTTCTAGGATCTTCGAATCCTCTTGCCATAATACATATCATTTAGAATCTTCTACAGACTTTTCACGCACAATTATTCCGGTTTTCTTATGAATAATCCTGTTTTTAATAATTGTATTAACCGTGTAAAAAGAATTAATAATTTATAACTCCCAAAATTATTTTATTTTGAATTTGCTTGTTGAATTCTTTGAGTGAATATATTCTTTTGAGTTTTAGTTTTTGCCTCATTTTAAGAATTTTTGTGATATCTATTTTAAAAAAATGTTTAAAATAGAAATAGCAAGATAAGGGGGGGGGGCATTAAATTCACCTAAATGATATTTAATTCTTATCATATTTTTGTAATATTTAAGTAATATTTTAAAAGTAAAAATTTGTAAGTAGTCTTCTGCATATATCAAACTATGTGTACTAGCTTAAAAAAAAACATCACAACTAAGTCTTATAATCCCTTTGTTTTTAAGCTGAAATTATTTCTATTTGTAAACTTTTAGATTTCCTTTAATCATTGATAATCTCTGTAATAAATCTCTCTATATAATCTCTATAATAATGCTGCTTTAATTGGTAGCATATAATAATCAAGTGTGCCAGGCCCTTTCAAAACAGTTTCTTAAACCTTTCGTTAAAAAAAAAAAGACTAATAATAATAATAATAATAATAATAATAATTCTGAAGTCATGTGCCGAGTAGCTCACTGTGGTTGATCATTTCTGACTCATAGGCACGTCGCAGTACAAATTGAACAAGGTGATAAAGCACCAACCCATGGTGCTGAACCTGCCGGCTCCTGGAGCATCATCGGCCAGTCAAGTGACCACCCCAGCCACAGGCCCTGGGGGTGGGGGGCAGTCGCGCTCATCTATTGCCAGTCCCTCCAGCCCTGACCGACAGCTCTCCCCACGAGAAGCCCATTCCCCGGTAGTCATGATTACAGAACCAGATACAAGTTCTACACATAGCAGCACCACAGGTCAGTAAATCCTCTTCAGTTCTTAGCACCTGTTGACACCCCCATCATTGGATTTAAGGCCATTCCAATTGGACTTCTGTAAAGCTGTGCTTCCTTCTTATCCATTCCACCCATATTGCTCACACTTTCACTGATGTAAATGACGAGTAACTTCTAACTCCTTCAACACAATTTGATTCATTATTAACATTTAATTAACTTTTTCAATAGTGAAACGAGCAGATTTTCATCTGTAACACTACTATTCAAAAAGTTAATTCTTGTATGCTCAAGAAATTCCAAATTTGAGTTTTAGTTGACATTATAAAAACAGTATAATTGATCTTTTTTTTTCTTCTTTTCCCCCCCTCAGTGTTTTCTGTAAATACCTAATTTAATTTTCTGTCTTTTTTTTTTCCTCTTTCTCTCTCTCTCTCTGGCTTAATTTATTAAATTCATTATCAAGATTGTTTTCTCGTCCAAACTCACTCCAAATATATTGATTATAAAACAATATTGTATATAATTGACTTCCTGTTAAATGTTTAGTTGAATATTTTGATATTTTTCCTTAAACTGAAGTTATTCAGTCTTACCATTCCTCCTAGTATTTAGCTTTATGCCAAAATGGTAAACATTAACAAAACCAAATTGCATTTATTCTATATTTCTGTAAATTGAATAACTCATTTAATTAAAAATTCATTTTCTTTACTAAGAATATATATCTGGTTTAGTTCCCAAATTTGTTAAGCAGCCTGCTTGTTTTTTTTTTTGAAGCCCAAATATATGTCTCTGATCAATGGGTTTTTATTTATTGTAGTGTGTGTCTATATCAACCGTTCATGTAATCCTGGAAGTTACTTGAATCCTCGTAAGGTGCAGCAGCTCCCTTTACATTATGGACCTGGCACATTACATAGAGTTTTACGGGAAGTGGCCCAGGGCTGCATTGAATGTGGAAACCACGAACAGACAGTCTTCAATCTTTTGAAGGATGGAACTAGTAAAATTATTGTTACAGGTAAACATTTAATATTATTATTACTAGTATTATCTCTCATACATAGTTAACCCTTTTGTTACCATATTTCTACTGAAATACACTGCCTTCATCTCAATTAACCGTGAAAATAATGAAAAAATTTACTAAAATAACTTTTTGTTATTAACTCTTTAGCCATATCATGTCCAAATATCCTACCTGTTTTATACCTAAACTGACCAGACCTAGCTTCTCACACTCTGCGATGTCATTCAAGGCACTGCCTGGAAATGAACTTGCAATCTTGGGGTTAGTAGCCCGTGCTCTTAGCCATTATGCTATATATATGCCCAGTTTGACAGGATCTGACAAGTCTGAGGACTGCATTGTGCTCCAATATTGACATTGGAGCATAATGCAGTCCTCAGACCGCAGTTCCTATAGCTGGATGCCCTTCCTACTCTCTCATAACTTTAGAGATGATGAGGACGAGTTCTTGTAACAGGTGCCATGTAAAAGGCATCTGTGGTGGTGCCATGTAAAACGCATCCAGTACACCCTGTAAAGTGGTTTATATTAGGAAGTGCATCCAGCTGTAGAAACCATACCAAAATAGACAATCAGAGCTTGGTGCAGCACTCCAGCTTACCAGCTCCTGTCAAACTGTCCAACCTATGCCAGCATAGAAAATAGACATTATACAACAAGGATGATGAAAACAAATAAAACTGTGTAATATGTATTGATCTTATTTTTTTTATTCCTTCATCCAACCTAATGCTTTTTGTATCTATTTAATTATTTTATAATTTCTAATTTAAAAACGTTTTAATTTACTCTCCAGTTGTCTATCATTATTTTTGTTTTGTTTTATTCATTTAAAATTTTCTCTGAATTTTTCAGCAAATAATGGAAACAAAACTTACACCAAACGCCTCCCATCAGCATTCAAAATCTCTGATTTCTGGAGCTACTTAGAAGGTATGATGGAAGAGCTTGGCTGTTGCGAGAATTTCCTATCCAGCCAACCTTTAGAAGGTCGATGTTCAAAGTGCCTCAAAGTTAGCACTCATCGTATTAAAATAGGTATGGATCATTCAATCTCACTCAAAATATCTTTGTTTTCTTTCAGATATGATTCCTGTTTTGGTGAGGTTTTTTTTTAGATTGTTCATACGCCAACAGTCCTTTTTCATTCAACCTTTAACCAGCACCCGTGGCACGTAAAAAAACACCTTTTTGAGCGTGGCCGTTGCCAGCACCGTGTGACTGGACCTCGTGCCGGTGTCATGTAAAAGCACCCACTACACTCTCGGAGTGGTTGGCGTTAGGAAGGGCATCCAGCTGTAGAAACTTTGCCAGATCAGATTGGAGCCTGGTGCAGCCTTCTGGCTTGCTAGTCCTCAGTCAAATCGTCCAACCCATGCTAGCACGGAAAGCGGACGTTAAACAATGATGATGATGATGATGATAACCCTTTAGCATTTAAACCAGCCACGACAGGCCCCAATATTCTGCCTGTTTTATCTTCAAGCTGATCAGATCTAGCTTCTCACACCTACTCTACAATGTCATTCTATAAGTAAGCAGTCACATTGTGTGTGTGTGTGTGTGTGCATAAAGAAGTGCACACAAAGAAGGTGGAACTTGTGGAAGAGGGAGACCCAGGAAAACACAGGACAAAGTATTTAAAGCCAATCTCAAAACGCTGAGCCTTATGAAGGAACTGAGAAAGGACCAAGATACTTGGTGCCTGACTGTAATCAAGAAGACTCACCCACCCACCACAGCAGAATTGATATCCTAAAACCATCTTGGTAATTCTTGTTCATAAGGGCTTCTGCCTTGTTAACCTTTCTCCCCCACACCTACATTTCATCCATGTACAACAGAGTTCGAGGACAATCTGTACCATGTGGGTTTTCGCTCCTTTACCATAGCAACAACCCCAATACTTTTTGATCAGACCACGTAGTTTACAAAATTCATGGCCTGCATTTTCTTTCGTATTTTATGCATAGAAGAAGACAGTCCCGAACCTCGAGAATCTCGTCACCATAAAGCTCCACGGCGCAGGTATTCCAATGAATCTATTGACAGTCAGAAAGGCATTCGCATGCACAAAATCCAAAGAAAAATGTCTGCTTATGAGGCTGAAGGTTAGTATCAACTGGTACAAAAAAAGAAAATAAATTAAGAATATTTCTGTGGGTTTTCTGAAACTATATATTTGTTCTTCACTCATTTATTATTGTTCTTGTTACCTCCGCCTTAGCGATGGCGGAGGTATTGTTTTCAGTTGCATTTGTTTGTTTGTCTCTGGACAAAGATATCTCAAGAACTCCCTCGGTGTAAAAGGTAGACTGTATGATGCCTGTGTGTGAACAGCCATGCTACACAGCAGTTAAACATGGGCTGTGGCTGCTGAGGACATGCACTGGCTTGAAAGATGTGCAATGTCAGTGTATATGTTTGACAGTGGAAACGTCTTGAGAGAAAAGTTGGGCATAAGAGGGATCAGATGTGGTGTGCAAGAGAGACAACTGCGCTGGTATGGTCATGTGATGCGTATGGGTGAAGATCTCCAACTGTGGAGGGAACCTGTGGAAGAGGTAGACCCAGGAAGACATGGGATGAGGTGGTAAAGCATGATGTTTGAATGTTGGGCCTCATGGCGGCAATGACAAATGATCGAGACCTTTGGCAATATGCCATGCTTGAGAAGATGACCCATCAAGCCAAGAGAATTTGTAGTTCTGGCAGATATTGGTGTCATGCAACTGGCACCTGTGCTTGTGGCACATCAAAGCACTCATTACACTCTCAGAGTGGTTGGCGTTAGGAAAGGTGTCCAGTTGTAGAAACCATGCAAAATCAGACTGGGGTCTGGTGCAGCCCCTCAGCTTACCAGCTCTGGTCAAACTGTACAACCCATGCCAACATGGACAACAGACGTATGATGATGAGGATGATGATGATGATTGCTTCTGATAGGACCCTATGGAGGAGATGTCTGTGGACTCCACCCCCATGACCAGTCCAGGAATAATGAGTGGAAATAATGGTTGGGTGGATGGATAATCTCATTCCAAAGACAGCCAACACAATATCAGTGTTAGTTTGAATGTAATCCTTCAACCACTGCACTTCTAAATTCTATTGTTGCAAGTTTCTTTCCCCATATCCTATTAGTTTCTTTATCATTTCTTCTAATTACAGCGAGCTCTACGACATCAGACCACAGACCCCACAAAGTCTCAACCGATCCCTCTGATTGGTCTATTGATGATGTAATCAATCACATTTGTGACACAGACGCAGCTCTCAAACCACACACAGAAATTTTCCGGAAACATGTAAGTTTCATCCTTTCTTTTCAAACTTTTCATCTTCATAAGATGGCAAAGGGCCTAAAGCTACCTATTTCTGTCTGTTCATATTTAAGTCCAAAATAGCAACATAAATCTTGTTATTCTTACATTAACCCTTTAGCATTCAGATTACTCTATTAAATGTATTGCTTATTTATTCACATTCTTTTGAATATAATGCATGATTGCATTATCTCATAGCTTCAACGTTTTGCTGATGTATTTGATTATTTTTAAAATGACATTGTCGGATAGATGTGAGAGGTCAAATCTGGCCAATTTGAAGTTAGAAAAGGGAGATTAATTAACATTTTCTTTTTGTCTCATTTTTGTTGCTATTTTCATTGGTTTAATGCCTGGTCTTGTTTGTTTCTTTTAGGAAATTGATGGTAAAGCCCTCCTGTTGCTCAACAGTGATATGATGATGAAATACTTGGGATTAAAACTAGGACCTGTTCTAAAGTTGTGTAATATTGTAGACAAGTTGCGAAATTCAACGGGAGCATCTGGAAGCAGTGGCCGAAAATGAAATGGTTTTTTGTTTTTGTTGTCTTTCATCTTCTCATTTCCGCTGGCTCTATCTTCCATTGTAGTGCCTCTTTTCTAAGCAACACTATTTTCTTGAATTATCAGCAATACTAACTACTTATCAACCCACAATTAACATAGAATGTGGATTGTCTGCATTTCACAATGATGATAATAACAACAATAATAATAATAATAATAATAATAGTAGACGTGGATTGTCTACATCTCACACCAAGCTCACTACATCAGCTTTCTCAGCTTCGCCATTGAACTGATGCACAGAGGTTTCTCATAAAACTGGGGAGAGGGTTTTCTAAGTATTTTTTTTTTTCTTAGTTTCATCAAAGACACACACACACACACACACACGCACTCAGAGACACACATTAGCAAAGTTTGTCGACGACTCCATTCTATCATCATATTTGTCTTGTAGTAAACAGCATGGTATATTTTGTTATCATTGTTATGAGGGAAGGATGGCTTCCTCCCTAAAACGACAGTGAAAAATGATCCAGTTATCGTTCGGGTCAGTGTATTTTGTTAAGAGCTAACTTCACCCACGACCACCACCAGTGAGGATCACCAAAGTTTATTGCTGTTTAAAAGCAATATAACTAAGTGAATCGTCTGTGAAAACTGAACAGTTTTGAATTTTCTGCTCAACAGGCTATATTACTCAGTTGCACTGCGGCTCAGTAGGCTGTATTATTGAGTTCCGTCTATACTCAGCAGGTTGTACTACACATCTATATACTCAGCAGGCTGTATTATTGAATCCCCTCAGTGTTCAGCTAGCTGTATTGCTCAATCACATTTATACTCAACAGGTTGTATTACTCAGTTATATCTAGACTCAGCCGGCTATATTATTCAGTGACATCTATACTCAACTGCCTGCATTGCTTAGCTACTCAGCAGATTGTATTACTCGGCTGGCTGTGTTACTCAATGGCATCTATTCTACTCAGCAGGCTTTATTACCCAGTTTTGTCTAGATTACTCTGCTATCTGTATTGTTGAGTTCCATCTGTGTTCAGCAACCTGCATTACTCAGTTACATCTATACCCAGCAGGTTATATATACCTCATTTACAAATGACTCATCTAAAACAGGATTACAAATTATACATACATTCAGAAAGAGAAGTAAAATTCTATTGTTTAACTTGATTTTTTTATTCCAATTTACACACCTGTCTATTAATTAACAACAAATGAAACATTTATCAATTTGTAGACCTTTGTTTTTCCCCAATAAATCTGAATTATTTTTTAAATAACTGCTTCTTCTCTATTTCAAGTATTTGAATACTTTAATGAAGGTTTTTTTTTTTTTTTTTTTCTTAGCTTTTATCTAAGAAAGATGCTGTTCTTTAAATGTGAAGTGTAGCAAGTTACTTGCCCTGCTGTATCTAATGTCCATAACACTTTTCATTGACCAATGCTCAACATTATTTTCTTGAGGCTGAATAATTGAAATCAGTCTTCAGAAATATTCTTCTTCTTCCAAAAGTATTATTAATAGTGTTATGATGTCAACTAGTGCTTTGTCTGCACATGTTTTTGGCATCTTGAATGACAGTTAAATATGGTTTTGCACACACACACACACACACGTCTATAGTTTATTATTTAATAAGTGTAATTCAGTTCCTTGTGACTGTCTTACAAACCCAGAGAAAAGTTAAGCTCTTTGGAGCTGAGTCAAACTGTTATTAAATAACTCATGAAATGTGTGGAGTGTCACTTACTTTGTTTGTCCACTTAGGTGTGTGTATGTATGTGTGTATATATATATATATATGTGTGTGTGTGTGTATGTATATACATGTGTGTGTGTGTGTGTGTGTTTTTCAGTGCCAGTCTTCCTGTGAAACCATCAATTAATATATGTCATGTTAAGAAATACATCTTCATCGGTTTCCCCCGTTCCATTTATGTCTCTCCACTCTTCAACTTGTGGTTCTGTTTCACCACAAGACTTGATATCTGACAAGGAAGTTTAATAACGTGAACAACAACAACAATAATAAAGTACATTTTGTCCTCCTCCTCTTACATCATCATCATCATCATTATTATTATTATTATTATTATTATTTTAAAGTTTCCTGTAGACTTATTTTCTATAAATCTTTTCAAACAGACACTGACAACATTTTAGATGTGTATTAACATGTGTAAAAGTGGTCTGTGTTTTCTCTTTTTCTCTCTTTTTTTTTTTCTTTTTTTCTTCTCAGTAACGGGGGATATTTTTTCCGAGAAAACAACTGCAAAAAAGTGGCCACCACTCCTGTAAACTATAGCTGTCAACCACCACCACCACCATTATCACCTTCACTATCATCATGAACATAATCATTGTCATCATCAGCCATCATCATCATCATCATTGTCATCATATAGTAGTTATTAAACCATCGAGAAAGCTTATGTGAAAATTGCTCACTTACAATTACTGTTGAGTACAAATGACTAGAGACTACTACTACTTCTACTACTACTACTACTACTACTAGAGAAGATATATATCCAATAATAGGCCCCGTTAAGGATTTTATGATACATTTAGTGTATTATTTTGTCTAATATCAAATTCTTCATAAATTCCAGTCAAAGGGGTATTTTTTTTTTTCCTCTTCCCACCCACCCCTTACATTCTTTACAATGCCATTGGAAAGCTGAGTTCTATTATTTTTCTGATTCTGATAAATGGCATAGAATATCCCATTCTGTCAGTTAGTTAACTGAAGATAATATTTATTAAAAAAAATTTTTAAAAAAAAAGAAAGAAAGAAAAGAAAAAGTAAAAAACCATATTTCTTCTCCATTATTCGCTACATTGTTTCTCTGTAAAAGACACAAAACCAGAACGGGAGGCAACAGCAGCAACAACAACAACAGCAGAGGTTGTTGTATGCTGAGGTAAAAAGGTTTTCCTTATTGTACAATCATGTAAATAAATTTTTAATGTGCACTCAAGTTTAGAGTCGTTGTTTATTGATGTTGTTCTTGGCACTGTTGTTATTGTTGTCATTTGTTGTTATTGTTAAGGCAGTGGATTGGCAAAGTTGTTAGTGCATCTGGAATCATCATCATCATCATCATCGTTTAACGTCCGCTTTCCATGCTAGCGTGGGTTGGACGATTTGACTGAGGACTGGTGAAACCGGATGGCAACAACAGGCTCCAATCTAAATTTGGCAGAGTTTCTACAGCTGGATGCCCTTCCTAACGCCAACCACTCAAAAAAACAAATGCTTAGCAGTATTTCTTAAGGTTCAAGTCATGCCCAAGTCAATGCTGCATTTCATTCTGTCAGGGTCGATAGAAATAAGCACCAGTTGAGTACTGAGATTGGTTTAATTGACTAACCTCACTTCCTCCATAATTTCAGGCCTCGTCGTTACTGCACCCGGCAAAATGTTTTTTTTTATAGTTTCAGCTCAGAGCTGCGGCCATGCTGATGCACCACCATTTTGTCCATCTTCACGTTCTGAGTTCAAATTCTGCTGAGGTTGACTTTGATTTTCATCCTTTCGGGGTTGATAAAACAATCATAGCAGGCCCAAACTGAAACACACAGGCTCAGCAACCTTTTAGATATATACTGAAACCTATTTTAAAATAAATACCAAGTCTTGTAAGGGACAATTTGGATCTGCTAAGCTATCTCCCAAAATCCATAAACAATGATACCACTATCGTATCTTTTAATGTGGTAAACCTCTATACCACAATCCCACACCAATATGGACTAGAAGCAATAAATTTCTGGCTTGAGAAATTCCAGACAGAATTGAAAACAGTCTCATCAACTTTCTAGACTTCGATGGCAATATTTACAAACAAATATCTGGGACTGCAATGGGAACAAAAGTTGCTCTGATGCCAATCTAGTCATGGCATACATGGTGGTTCAGATATATGAACAATCTAAATGAAAATATGGCTTGAACTTCCACAAATATCTACTAGAAAACTCGAAACGTTACCTAAATGACTACCTAATCTCATGGACGCACACATTTGAACAACTTACAGATTTCAAAAAACATAATCAACAGTATAAACAATAGGAGCAAGGCAGTGGATTGGGAGACGCAATGAATTTATTATAATATTGTATACAAATTATATAATATTATATTAAATATCAAATGATTCATAGTATGTATAAATTATTAAAATATAAAATATTTATACATAAAATAGGGGTGGGGTGTTGGGCGTATCATGTGGCCATGAGGTGGGGGGTGGGGGCCCAAAAGGTTTGAGAACCTCTGCTGTAGATGGGTTTTATAGGAATTTGACTTATTTCTAGCAGATGGAACGATCCTGTGTTAGAAACTCCATCCCGTTGTCATCATATACGTGGATGATGAGGGAGAGATGTTTATGTCTGTAAATGGTGGCAAGTTAAAGTTGTCTTTTGAGACCCTTTAATCAATGATGAAGGTTGATATATTTTACCTTCGTAAGTGGTTTCGAAATTAGTGTTGACTCATGTCAAAAATTCGTTAAATAGAATGTTTTGTCTCAGTCAAAATGTTATCAGCATATTAGTTTTCAACTGCATCGTTCAACTTGAAGGTCAGAAGAACTTAATTAAGTCTGGTAGATTCTTTAAGTTTAAAGTACAACAAATTGTTGACATTATAAAAAATAAATTCTACTTGCTGTTTGGTAATTGTGTTTCACTGTTGATGACAAACATTCTGTCTTCTTGACATTATCCACGGAGATTTCTTTATCTTTATATTTCAATAAAAAAATATTAACCCTTTATAGAATGTGACAGGAAAATACATCGTACAGAAAATTAAGATAGATTTTTTTAAAACATGCAGGAGAAACCCAAAGTAATGAATTTATCAAAGAAAACTCTCTCCGCAACAAAGATCAGTATACTAGCTAGAGGATTAAAATTTACCCCAACCCCATGAAGACTTAACCAAAATGAAATTAAAGACAATATTTCGGAATTCCGCAGAAAACTACGATTCACAGAATCACTAACTGACTGCAACAACAGGATGAATCACTGGTTAAAAACAGAAGTAATTATCTTACATCTAAATGTAAGAATTAAATACTAGATGACTTCTGCGACCATATCCATACTTTCCATAAGCGAAAAATTAATTCAAACCTCAACAATCTAGAATGGAAATATCTAATTGAACTACAAAACGACAAGGAACTGACAATTAAAGAAGCAGACAAAGGAAGTGTTATAGTCCCGATGGACGCAGAATACTACAAAAACCTAGTGTTATCCATGCTAGAAAACAATACATCCTAAGAAAAAGTTGTAAACAACAAAAAGCAATGAAAAATCTTGTATCCTTGATTCTTCTACATGGAAAAGATCTGACAGAAAAAAGAAATAGATCATATCACGAACTTTAAATGTAAATCTAGTCTCTTTTATGTCTTACCTAGAATACGCAAGAGCAAGATAGTCAACGAAGCCTGCAAACAATCACCAGGCAAATACATAAATATCCAAGCGCCAGAAGACTTAAAGTTAAGACCCATTATAGCTGACCCACCGCCTAAGCAATTTTCTAGACATCCTACTAAAACCTTTGCTGAAATACATCAACAGTTTCATTAGAGACGATTTAGACACGTTTGAGCACTTACCAAAAACAACTAATGGAGAGACATTGGTTTCCCTCGATGTTTTTAATCTTTATATACCGACATCCCACATGACTATGAAATAGAAGCAATAAAATTCTAGTTGGAAAAGTATCCCGAAGTACTTCCGGAACGCATAAACCAGGTTTTTATTATTGAAACTTTAAAATTTATACTTCAGAACAATTATTTCCTATTTGATGACACCTGTTATCGTAAAAAATGTGGAATTGCGATGGGAACGAAAGCAGCCCCTGTTCTTGCGAACCTAATAATGGGATATTTTGAATTCATTATTTATGAAGTATCACTTCAAAAATATGGATATCCATTTTACTATTATATAAGAGAGAACTGGAAAAGATACCTGGATGACTGCTTTATCATCTGGGAGGAGACCATTGATAAACTTTCGGAATTTAAAACAATACTAAATAATATAAACCATTACATTCAATTTACAATGGAATATAATAAAGAACAGCTTCGTTTCTTAGATATTATAACAAAAAAGAAAAAAGTCACCAGTCAAATTATAATTGATATTTATCATAAACCAACGGACTCGAAGCAATATCTCCTGTTTAGCTCATGTCACCCGAAACACATCAAAAGAAATATTCCCTTTAATCTAGTAAAAAGGATTTTCACAATAGTGTCTGATAGAAATACTCGGGATCTTCGTCTTCAAGACCTCAGATTTTTATTGATATGTCATATGTTTTTATAAATCATATATTAGCGCTTTCATCTACTCTAATAGATTCTTCAGATATATATATATATATATATATACATATA
>NC_068999.1:47118921-47124220 GCF_001194135.2 Octopus bimaculoides
TATATATATATATATATATATATATATTTGTGTGTATCCAATCCAATGCCACCCCGTCGTTTACGACGACGAGTGTTCCAGTTGATCCCATCAACGGAACAGCCTGTTCGTGAAATTAACGTGCAAATGGCTGAGTATTCCACAGACACGCGTACCCTTAACGTAGTTCTTAGGGAGATTCAACATGGCACAGAGTGTGACAAGGCTGGCCCTTTGATATCAAGTACTACTCATTTTTGCCAGCTGAGTGGACTGAAACAACTTGTGTTAAGTTTCTCAGTTTGGAAGATCTGCTGTATCTACTGTAAACCTTATAGCTGTGCTAACCTCTAAACCAAAGTGACATCACAACATTGACCGTCCAAATTAAGAAATTTAAAATATTTTCTGTTTGGATTTCACTTTTTAAACCGTTTTAATGAAGTGAAAATTTTGAAATTTGGTATTTTGATGTAATTTTCCACGCTGAATCTGATGTTGTTATTTACTTGTCCCAGAAAAAAAAAAAAAGAACCGTTATGCATTCTGGGTTATACCTTCGTAATCTTTCCATAGTTAAGATTCATGATACTATAACTTTAGTTAAGCTATACACACAAAAAATTAACGGAGACCCAGATTGTGTTAACGAAAGATTTATTCAGTTAAATACGTGAGGGTGACAGCCGCCAATCAGTTCCTGCTTTGTAGGAAGCCTACTTAACCGGAAGTTTACTTCGCCGCAGACCAGCTCTCTGGCTAGCCCGCAGTGAAGTTCCTGTCTACAACTGGTCTATCATAAATTCTTGGGTAGTCCCCTACAATAGTAACACAATGGAACTTGTGTTCTCTTGGAATGCCAACAGTTCAGTGGGATCTTTTTTAAAACGGGGGCCACATTTTTCATTAACGAAACACTTTGAAACTTGGAACACTGGTAGAATGTGTCATATAAAACATCTTTTTCTCTTAGTCTTCTTAAAAAAAAAAGAAATCCATAAATTATTCCATGTTAAAGTTGTCGTATTTCTGTAATTTCAACCAATCACTGACGTCCATTCAGCCGATATACATTAAGTGCCGACTACATAAACAAACGATTCTGAAACAATTAACCCTAACCCTAAGGTTAGGGTTAGGGTTAAAGCAAATTTAAAATGAAAAAAGCAAATAAAACGAAGGTATGGAGATTAAATACGCGTTACATCGCTTAATGAGCCAAAGGAGTAAATGTAAACAACTGAATACTTGTCACTGATTGGTTGAAATTATCGAAATAAGACAATTTTTTACATGAAATAAATTCGAATACAAAAATATTTTTCTGTTCTATAACACAAAATAGATAAGTATACGAAGTTTGAAAGTCTTTCCGTACCAAAAACACTACGTAAAACATTAATGAAAAATGTGGCCCCCGTTTTAAAAAAGATCCGTTCAGTGACCCAGTTAAGAAGGCTTATATATTTGGTGACAAGAGAATCGTATTTCATTGTCACCCATTAATTGGGGGCGAGTTTAATGCACTCTGGGATCAAAGACATGGTTTATTCATAAGCTAATTATTTTGGCAAGAAATTTATCAGTGACGTCAGCCGTTGTTTTCAACAGATACGCTTCTCCCTGCCTCTCCTCTCTCTATCTCTCTCTCTCTCTCTCTTTTCCCCCGCTCTCTCGATCTATCTATCAGTCTATCTATACACATACACGCACGCGCACACACACATGCGCGCAGGCACACAGGTTTTTGCAAAGAACTCTCCATAGTCATGATATTCGAAGAAAGACTTTCTGAAATAAAAGAATAGTTATTAATTATGCAAAAAAAGGTGTTTATGAAACAGAATGACAAGAAACTTTTGGAAGGAAGTTTTCATATTGCATGCAAAAGCTTTCGCTGTTTACGGCTTTTCAAACACACGTGTTAGGGGGTCCTCCCCATAACACGTGTTTTAAGTTCGGAAGGATAACAAAGACATAATCTAGAATGTATAATGGTTTCATTATTGAATACTAACGTATTGTCCTTCAGGCGGTCCGGTGCCCTCTGTGTCACCTTTCTGGCATCCAGGTTAGGTGCAGCTCTCCAGCTCTGTAAGGCAATTCATCTGGGAGAAGGCTACTCTGATGTAAAACTACAACATCTGGGCATTGCAACCGTCTTAACCCACTGAGTCTCTGCAGTCGGATCTCCAAGTGTAGAGAGCAGGAGCGGATTGTGTGAACGGACGCTCAATTTAAAACAACTCAACGCGAGCAGAAAGAAAAGTTCTGCAGTGATGGAGGATGGGCGTAAACGACAGTTGCTGGATGGTACTGGCAGTCGCAATTCTCGGCTCCGCATGTAGGCGACTACTCTTGTTCATGATCTTCGGACACAGAACTGTCATCACTGTTATCATCAGTTGTACAAAACTCTGTAGAGAGATAGGGTTAGTATCTTAGTAGCTTTACAAAGTGGCAAGCTGGTAGAATTGTTAAAACACTCCGCAAAAAATGCTTCACGACATTTCTTCCGACTTTGCCTTTTTTGTTCAAATTCTGTTGGGGTTCGATGAAATAAGCGTCAGTTGTGTATCTAGGGTCAACGTAATCGACTTATCCTCTCCCCAGAAATTTCTGGCCTTGTGCAAAAATTGGAAATGAATCTGTACAAGTCGGAAAGCTGGCAGAGTCGCAAACACGCTGGGCGAAATGCTTAGCGGTATTTCTTCCGACTTTAACGTTTCGAGTTTAAATTCCGCCGGGGTCGACTTTGCCATTCATCCTTTCGGGGTCG
The DNA here is from genome assembly GCF_001194135.2 of Octopus bimaculoides. Taxonomy (NCBI): domain Eukaryota; kingdom Metazoa; phylum Mollusca; class Cephalopoda; order Octopoda; family Octopodidae; genus Octopus; species Octopus bimaculoides. The sequence continues at coordinate 47,121,680 of NC_068999.1, forward strand.
ATAAAATAAATACCAGTTGAATACTTGGGGTTCGATGTAATCGACTTATCGCCTCCCCAGATATTTTTGGCCTTGTGCCAAAATTTGAAACCAATATTTTAAGTAGTTGTACGAAACTGTGCAGATAATTGGGGTTAATATGTTAGGTACAAAACTGGTGATGTTTACGTCCCTGATGTTGGGTGAATTACCATAACTACGACATGTGCCAAATTTATTTTTAAGCCTCAGAAAAGGCTCGAGAGAAGAAAAATATTTCTCGAAAATAAGCGTATCTCCAGGGTTATCAACAGATCAAGCCATAATAGTAATAAATTGCTGATAAAGGTTAATGGTTCACCCAAGATGTAATCTTAGTTCTTAGTAATTTAAAAACCGTTCTTGTCTACTGTTGTCTCTCTTAATTCTGGTGTCACTAGAAACCCAGATACCTTTGACATTTTCTTATCCTACAAACATTACCAAATTCTCCACCCAGCTTGTGATCCTACTTTAGAAAAAAATCCAGAGTGCGTTCCGGGAAGAGAATCTTTACGTTTATTTGAAAATATGTGTGTGTGTGCGTGCGTGCGTGTATATTAATTTATGCATACGTGTGTCTGTATATATACATCCGACCATACATACATCTGTTCACGTATGTGTGTGTTTGTACGTATTGAATATTTTCCATGTATTTGCTGTATGTATGTATGTATGTATGTATGTATGCATGTATGTATGTATGTATGTGTGTATGTATTTGCTGTATGTTATTTGCCAATAGCAGGTTGCGTACAAGGGAGATCATGGTTTGGAATGTATGTATGTATGTATGTATATATACGACGGGCTTCTTTCAGTTTCGGTCTACCAAATTCACTCACAAGGCTTTGGTCGGCCCGAGGCTATAGTAGAAGACACTTGCCCAATGTGCCACGCAGTGGGACTGAACCCGAAACCATGTGGTTGGTAAGCAAGCTACTTACCACACAGCCACTCCTGTGCCATTCCATCGCAAGGTTACCCATTTACAGTTGAGTGAACTGGCACGGTGTAAAATGAAGTGCTTTGCTCAAGAACACAATGTACCACCGGTTTGGGAATCGAAACCACAGTCTCGCGATCGTGAGTGCAACATCCTAACCACTCGGTCACGCGCCTTCGCTAAGGAATACCAAGCGAATATTTTTGTTCACGCAATTGTCTGAATAATCTGTCTTCGGGGAAATATTTCGGGTTTTGTTACATACTGTAATTGCGTGGTGCAATGAGTGATGAAATCAATCACTAAGTTGTTTCTCTCTCTCTTTTTTTTTGCTATTAAAGGTTATCGATCAGTCACACAATACACCACTAATTCAGTTGTCACTGACATTTTAAAACTGTGCACTGAAATCCACGATGACAACCCACCAATTGACAGAATTCTCTCAGCTGCTGCGGCCATTGTCATTTTATTTGCAACGGGTATTTATTTTCATCTAAAAGAGTTCTCCACAACAAGAAACATCGATTCTCTTTTAGCATCTGTTACCAAATGTCTAGCAAATAATAACCTTCGAGTTGCCACTTCCTTTATAAACCGGAAGTAAGGATCCAGTCCCTGGTTGAGTAGATTCACCCAGTTTTAATGAAAATTTAGCAGTCCTTAAAAATTGTGTAATATATCATTCATATATTCGCCATTTTGTGTTGTATAATTTTTATTGCACAAAAGAATTGTGTTGGTTATATAAGTTACTGTCTCGTGCAATCCTACAAACAACTGATAGCGATCAGTTCATGGCCACTAGTTTGTGGTTTTCTAGATTTAACAATCAGTAGCAATGGTATATTGTTAAAGACGATGACACGTTATCTTTTTTTCACACAAATAGAAAATATATCTGACAATGTCGGCTGTTCGTAAAATTGTTCCCCAAGTGCTTTATAATAAAATATAATGTTGTTTATATGTTGTTTATAGAATATAATGTTGTCAGTGTGAATTTTTGCCAATGCGCTTTTAACCGTGAAGGTTTCATGCATTCATTTCATTGAAATTCAGGCAAATTGGTGACAGCTTGTTTCGAAGTATCGGAATAGAGACATACCTTAAATGTTCAATGCTGTACGGTCGATATTTCTTCTTGATTCAGCCACGGTTATATCTATAAAGATATATACATACATACATACATATGTAGGGAACTGGTTATACACCATTAGGTGTACACCGCTTCCGTACATTAAATTTCTAGAAGAAACAACGGAACGCAGATTCTGAACAACACAACAACATTTATTTACAGTGGAGTTCAGTTCACGCTTGGAGGGAATTCGGTAGCTCGTCGCCCTTGGTTACTGAGACGCCTCCTGAATGATTTCCGTGGTTATTTGTGAAGCTCTGGTGCTGGCATGTGAGAGAGCTCTGTTGGACGTCTTGGTTCGACGGAGATCAGTCAACGAAGAGACTGAGAAAAGGCGCCAAAGCTGGGTGTCGAACTCTACGCATGCGCATGAGACTCTTCCTGTATTCCTTCCGGAACTAGTCCCTGCGCATGCGTGGATAAAACTCCG
>NC_068999.1:47125144-47131438 GCF_001194135.2 Octopus bimaculoides
ATATATATATATATATATAAAATAAAACTAAAAAATAAAAAAATAAAAATACAAACACATGAACAAATAAATAAATAAAAACAAATACAAACGAACACGTATTAACAGAGAATATAGGTGATACAGACACTCCCAATACACACATGCACTTACAAAAGACACAGACACATTGAAGGACACGCATGCGTAGACACATACAATAGGAATACAAAATACAAAATGGCTTTTGTGATAGTATACTGCACTCACACAAAAGGTGATTGATGCTCTCGTCTCTTTTCCTGCAGAATCTACATTTACCGTTTGACTGCCGAAGGAGAAGGCTCGTTATTTGGGGGTGCTTTGAAATATTCTGGGTGGGCACTAATTTGCGTTTCGAAATAAGTGAATCACTGTAAAACTGAGGATGTACACCCTTAGCAACGAGCTTGATAGAATTTATCGAGACCCACATAGGAAATCCATCCATCGAATATCAAAACCTGTTTTATGAAATTATGGTAACTCACTGTCGTCATTTTATCGCAATTTATTTTCCCTTTGTTTCACGGCGATAGACCTCATGTTAACCAAATGCAATTATATAGGTTATCTTTCTGTACCTTGTGTACATGGATCTAGTTCACAATTTTCAACGTGACACTGTATTCATACACCACTAAATGTCACTCATTTTTTGCAATTAATCGTCAAAAGATAAATGCTATTACCTTTCATTGAACTTTACAGGGATGGGCAGCTCCTTTTTTTTTTTCGAAAATCGGGTCACATGAGACATGACATATCATCTAGTGTACTACACTATTCACAAAAACTTCGAGGTAACTTTTCGTTTGACGTGCCATTGAAAAAGTCACGCAGACCGCAGTTTGCCCATGGCTATATTAGAACCTCTAACTTCAATAGCAAAATTTAGCATTTTCCTTCTTATTTTTAACCTGTCCTGATATTTTCAAACATTTAAATATTTAATGTTTGTTGTTAACAGCATACTCCAACTTCTGTCGGTAATTGGTTACAAGAAATGCGACTTAACTCGAAGAACGACGTAACACGAAAAATCATTTTAAAACAATTATCACTAGATTGTACATATTTTCACATGTATTTCATTTAGTTTTTCCATTTCAGCATTGGGTTTTTTTGGGGTATTTTCTTTTTTAAATGCTTATGCTTTTAAATATGTTCGCAGAGACTGACGTAAATCGACTGAAGTTCAGGTTAATTTCGTAAAGAAAAGAAACGATACGACATAAAGTCGAAAAAGGCGTAACAAGAAACTTGGTAAATTGAGGTATGTCTGCACTTTATTTGAGATTTTAACTGCCAATTAAATACTCCTAGTTGCTTAATTCGAATTATTTTGTTTTGTAAGTTATAATTTAACATTTATGGTGAGTGATGAAATTATTTCTAATTCATTTAAGTAAGAATATAACTAATCCTTACTTAACGTAGACATTTATTAATTAATGTCCGCAGTTGTTGTTGTTGTTGTCGTTGTCGCTGTAATCATCGTCGTCATCACTGATGTTCCTACCATAACCTTGTAGTCTTAGATGAAACACGAGGACAAGTCTACTGTATTTAGTACAACGAAAGATAAAAATAAATAAATGAATATATTGTCATTTTACATTGTTGCAACAAATTTCTAACTAGAACACGAATGTTATCTGTTAACAGCTAAATTCCCAGTAAACAGCCTACTTTTTAATAAAGATAATAAAACATACATCAGACGTTTATTTCAAATCATTTATGCAACATAAAGCTTCAATATGTCTTTAACACCTACTTAGAATTGCTTATGTATACGGAGATCAAATAGCAGAAAAGGAACAAAGAAAATGTCTTGTAAACGAAAGCAAATGGTACCTAGATGCTTGTAGTTCAGTTGTATTAAAATATGTTCTATTATAACATAATACGGTAAATTTGATCATGGTTTTATAAAATAAATGTCATGCTCAGATGACAAAATATACCGTTTGTAAATAGTGTGAAATAATTTGGAATGTGTGAAAAGGGTAAAAATTATCTTGTCTAAAATAACAAATGTTGAACTTTATACAGTAAAACGAGGGATAGAATTTCGATGTAAACAGATCAAGAAATAAGTATATGCAACAACTTTCTGGCTGGACTTGATGCTACTCACTCAGTCAGCTGTTTTTCTAATATAAGTGAGTGATTATTTTAGTCTAACTGCTGTTACTGTCAACCAAAAGCCTTGGTTTAGTTCTGTGTTAATACGTCTAATATATTACGTGTTTGTACACAATGGGTTAATATACGTAAAATATTATAAATATTGTTATAATACTCTTTCAAAAGCCAGCAATTTCGGGAAGGAGATAAGTCGATAAAATCGACCTCAGTATTCAGCTGATATTTATTTTATCGATCCCTGAAAAGTTGAAGGACAAAAATCGACCTCGTCGGAATTTGAACTCAAAACGGAATGTCGGAAGAAATGCCGTCAAGCAGCTAGTCTGGTATACTAACGGTTCTGCCAACTCACCACCTTAAACATTGTTATAATACAAGCATTAAAAAATCTGTTTGTGCGTCCTGAGATTTTTGCGAAATATTATAGCAATAAAATGTTTCCAATAATGTACAAGCCCCTTTGCTTAAAATAAGTTTCAATACATTTCTCGGACCTGGAGACTTCAAAATAGAAGAATTTTTTTTTTTTTGTCCTTTATCAACGTGGAAAATAAATTTTTCTCCATCGGTAGACGATAGACGAAAGAAAATAACGCCAGTACTGGAAGAAACACTTAGACATCTTTACGAAAACACGCAAAAACTTAAACACGCAAAAACTTAAACACATAGACAAGACAAGGGCATTCCGATGCACAAGCACACAGAGAAGTTTTTAAAAGAAACACACACACACACACACACACACACACACAAGTGTTTTTTTCATCTGCTGCAATATAAGTAACAAACTCGAACTTTTTCAAAGTATTTTTGCAGAGTTAAGATAATTTTCATAAACCGAATTGGTTACCAAGTCCTTTATCATACCAGTTTTTAACGTCATTGGATTATCAGATAAATTCGGTCGTTTTTTGTTTTTTTCTTTAGTTTATTTTAATATTTTCCTTTGTTATTTGAATTAACAAGAAAAATATTTCTATCGAAGTGTTTTATTTATCTATTTTTTTGTAGCTCTATTTTTTCCTCTCCAACTTTTGTTTATCGCTTTTGAGATTTCAATAAAATTTCACCTTTTTCAGACAAATCGCAATGAAGCGCCATGTAAGAGAGAGAAAGAAAAAAAACTGCGAACGGATTTATCTGACGACCTGATACATTGTAAAATACTACAAATAGATTGTTTTGTTTGCTTGATTCAAACCTTAAATAAACTAACACCAGACGTCAAGCAGTGATAGGGACAACACACACACACACACACACACACACATACACACAAATGCCACAAAAGTAGAAACCATTATTATCCAAGCTTAATAAGATTGTGCATGAAGTCAATCAAGTAATATCAATATATCTAATCACCATAAACCATGAACCTCCCAAAACGTGTTCAACCTTATGAGAATGAAGAACAACTCAGAATATCGAGGCCCCAAAATATAGAAGATTCACAAAGAAGCATATCAAACATACATTCCCATCTTCAGCTGCCTAACAGATATCACTATTGTTTCGACACTAGGGCAGTATCATTCGATCTGGCAGTGTCAACAGCGTTTAATACATAAACGCTGCTTGGGAATCAGTAACCAAACAGCAGGAGCGAAATATTCTCGTGATATACCCTGCTTCATCAACACCTGCTTCATATCATAGGTAACAACATCAAATAGAAACGAAATATATAACTATCAAGCTAGAAATTATGGGGGAAAGAACAATATCTATAAAACGAGGAAACCCGAAAGAAAATGATTTAATACTTGATTTCATTCAGGCAGCGAAATGAGAGAATCGTCAGCACGTCGGGCAAAATGCTTAGCCGCATTTCGTCCGTGTATACGTCACGGGTTCAAATGCCGCCGGGGTCGACTTTACTTTTCCTCCTTTTTTTATGTTCTGAGTTGAAATTCCGCCGAGGTCGACTCTGACTTTCTATCCTTTAGGAATCGATAAAATAAGTATCTACTGAATTCTGGAGGTCGATGTAATCGACTTACTTCCTCCACCGAAATGGCTGACCTTACGTAAAAAATTTCATTCGTGCACACACATACACGAACAATATTTTTCTCCCCCCCCCCCTCTCTCTCTCTCTCTCACACACACACACACACATTTACGCACGAGTTTTATACTAAAAGATTTCTATGGGAAAGTTCATGGACGTAAACTGCATATTCGATTGTTCACACTCTGCAATACTCTCTGTGTGTGTGTGTAAGTATTCTCATGTTGTTTTCAACAGATGTACCACATTCTGTCATTTACTATAGCTGTCGTTACTTCTGCTGCCAAGCTTAAACTAGTTATATTATATTAACCAAACAAAAAGAGAGAAAGAATATGAGAAAAGGAGTGAAACGAAATAGTCACACACAGTTTTTAAAATAGATTAAAGCGCAAAAAATGCGAGAGAAATAAATGTTTCAACTACTGCCCTGAGAGGCGTTCATTTGTTCGACGTAATTCGCGGCGTGGATCTGTTCACAGGCGTTTGGTGACAAAACAACACAAGAGGCCTACATGTATCTCTCTAGTCTTTGTGATAGACTTTGACACCAGAGATCTTCAGCCACTGAACCGCGGAGCAACATCGGGCCGCACATAATGAATAAATTTTAAAATTTCATTTCTATTTTATCGATTGTCGCAGCCTGCTCGGTGTTTTTGCATTATATATGAATTATATACGTAATATATATGTATTATATGCATTTTATATCTTTTACTTGTTTCGGTCATCAAACTGCGGCCAGGCTGGAGCACCGCCTTGAAGAATTTTTAGTCGAATGAATTGATACCGGTCCTTTTCTTTTAAAGTCTGGCACTTACTCTATTGGTCATTATCCCGAACCTCTAAGCTACAGGGACGTAAACACACCAACACCAGCTGTCAAACAGTGTTAGAGGACAAGCACTCACACTCACTCACACACACACACACACACACACACACACACACACATAAAAGGTAAAAGACACAACTAACGGAAATCGTCAAATACGACGGGCTTCTTTCAGTTTCCGTCTACCAAATCCACTTTGGTCGCCCCGAGGCTATAGTAGAAGATACTTGTCCAAGACGCTTGTCCAAGGTGCCACGCAGTGGTACTGAACCTGGAACCATGTGGTTGGGAAGCAAGCGTCTTATCACGCAGCCACATCTGCGCCTATCTATCTACCTACCTTATCTATCTATCTATCTATCTATCTATCTATCTATCTATCTCTATGTATATATGTATGTGTGTGTGTGTGTGTGCATGTTTGTGTGTTTGTGTTTGTCCTCCACCCCACCATCGCTTGACAACCGATGGTGGTGTGTTTACGTCCCCATAACATTAGCGGTTCAGCAAAAGAGACCGATAAAATAAGTACTAGGCTTCCAAAGAATAAGTCCTGGGGTCAATTTGCTCGACTAAAAAAGGCGGTGCTCCAGCATGGCCGCAGTCAAATGACTGAAACAAGTAAAAGAGAAAGAGAAGGTATGATACGTATAGGTGCCTGCTGCCAACATAGTGTAATGAGGGTGTACTTTGTGATATTTCTATGAAATTTTGGGTTGTCTCTGTCTACTTGCACTTTTTAGGACAAATTCATTTTCATATTTCTATGACCCTGAACTGCATGTTAACCATGAAAAACGTGATTCAATGTGAAGAGGTTATTCTAAATAAATCTCATGTCATATAGACTGTGATATATTTAATTACGGTGATTCGTTACTTGACTCTTAAGCTTGCCGTGTTGTTGATTCCCATCATCTATTTGGACGTGATTTCGAATGAAAGAAACTCTTTTACGATTTCCGTTTGACTCTGACTGGTGTTTCAGTTCACGGTCTCATAAATTTCTTTCTCAAATTTCTTTGGATTCAAAATACTCAATTTGTAAACTACATTTAAAAAATGCTTGCACTAATTTTTATCTGTGCATTTATAACAGAACCTAAGTGCGCTAAACAGAATTTAACTATAAATTTCTTTAAGTATGGGCAACCTTTTTCGATAAGCGGGCCGCAGTTTCCCTATGAATATTATAAACATTCCTTCATCGAAGAGCTGCTAAGCCTTTTGCTCGTTGTGTTGACGATTCTCTGTGTATGCATATATA
>NC_068999.1:47131898-47134684 GCF_001194135.2 Octopus bimaculoides
TATATACATATATATATATACAGCGGGCTTCCACTCACTTTCCGTCTAGCGAATTCATCTACAAAGCATCAGTCAGTCCGGAGCTATAGTAGAAGACACTTGCCCAAGATGCCGCGTAATGGGACTGAAGCTGAAATCATATCGTTTCAAAGCGAGCTTCTTAAACACCTATTCATACCTGAACCTCTATAACTCGTTCCCTTGCGTATCTGTTATATTTTGCGAAGATAAAGTGAACCAATATGCAGCTATCAATGATTGAGTCAACGTTTATTTCATATTAGTTAGTCACTTGGATAAGGATCTAACTTGATAAGGACTGTATCAGATTATTTTACTTGTCACAACCGGAAAACTTTGCATTTTGATCATTCAGGGATATTGATCTAGTCGGGGTATTATTTTAGGAAACAACTTAATAATTATTCAACCTTCAATTGCCTTCATTTGTTCTTCGAGAGTCTAAACCTTGCCAGTCGCAATGACAATCTAATATCCTTCTCTGTTTCCCTAAACAAAAACTGCATTTAAAATAGGGTTTACACATTCTATTTTTTCTATATTTTTCCTTTCCGCTGTTATGAGACCAACAGAAATGGAATCCGCCAAAGAAGTTATGAGGAAACAAAGTCGATATGTATGAATTATCTGAAACTCCTTCAAACCCTACCCAACAAATTTTTCACAACAAATTCCAATGTAACTGGAATTTACACCATCTGAAATATATTTGTAGAAAATTTTCTTAAAAATATCAATTTTTTTTTATAGTTATGAGAAAACAAAGTCGACGAAGAATCATATTTGTGTATATCTGTGGAATGGTTCGGAAGATCCCAAAAGTATTGGCAATTTTCGTTTTTTTAAATTATACTCAAACATTAAAAAAAACATGAAAAAGTAACTCATAACGAAACAGAGATCTTTTTCCATACATCCGTTTTCTCAGCCCACTATTTCGTGTGTTGGGATAGAGTTCTGATGCACCTCTGTAGGGTCTTGTCAAAAGTGACCATCATTATACTTTCTGGCTGGATACCCAAGCATGAACAACTGAGACTATGGATATTAACTAACCGTCTCTTTCTTTGGTCTACCGCTGGGTCTTCTGCCGTTTGGCTCGGCGTAAAGAACCCGTCTTGCGATTTTTTCCTTCGGCATTCTAATCACATGTCCGTAATACTGGAGCTGTGACCCCTCATCGCGGAGAAGTTGTGACTCGGTCTGAAGAGATTCCCCGATCCTCGAGTTGCTTCGGGTGTTGATGGTAAGCTTTCCGTATTTTGAAGTAATTTCACATTTTTTTGTGATTTAGGGAGTGAATTCTCTACAGATGGAATAAAAATCCAGGTATTTTCAACTTGTAAGTGTAGTTCTAATGCATTAACAATGTTTGATAAAGGAAATGCCAATCCAATCTATCTAATCCACATGTTTCTATAATACTTTCACTCTCTTCCACCTCGCTCAGCATAACCTCTGTTTTCTTCTTCCATTTTTTTTATGTATCTCATCATTTTAACTCTCTAATTTCCCCTTTCTATTTCCGAGCCCTATATTTCTTCCTTCCACCTCTTCTCTCTTAATCATGCTAACTTTCTTCACTCACTCTTTCTTCCATCTCTCTCTACATTTCTACATTTCACGGTCTGCTCGCATGACTGTCTCTCGTTTGTTGGCAGGTTGCAGCCTATTTCTCTCTGTTTCTGTCTGTCTGTCTGTATGCTTGTCTTTCTCTGTCTCTGTCTTTGTCTCTCCCTCCGACTATATCAATTTCTCAGTTTTCTGTTTGCCAATATAATATTATTCCCTTTGCAATTCTTCCCTTCTCTGTCAGCTCTCTTAGCACAGCCGCTGCTCATTTCCTCGTTTCTAAATTGTGACACAAATAAGGAAACCGGCACACACACACTCACACACACACACACACACACACACACACACACACACACACACACACACACACACACACACAATCACAAAAAGACACACAACATGGCCTTTTATATCATATGAAGCTAATTACGGAAAAGGTGTATGTGTGTGTGAGGGGTGCGATAGAATCAATCGAATTGCGAAGTGAAAACTGCTCCAGTGACTGACATGTCGTTGCAACGTATATATAACCATTACTCGAAAAAACATCGATTTTCGTCGGCGGTAGGCGGTGTTGGTGATGCGATTGGTAGTAGTTGTCATGGTGATGGTGGTGGTGGTGGTGGTGACGGTGGTGGTGGTGGTGGTGACGGTGACTGAAATACTCCGATGCTGCAATGCTGTAATATGTAATTGATTGTTTAGAGCAGGTGTATTGAGTATCAACGTGGATTATGACAACTGGATTTAATCTTCTTCGGCTTTAAAAATATCTTTAAACTGCGCTCTTGTTACGTGAGCAAGTGCGTGCGTGTGTGTGTGTGTGTGTGTGTGTGTGTGTGTGCGCGTGTGCGTGTGTGCATACGTGTGTAGGGGAGATTCTAAATATCATCACCACTACCATTAACACTACCATTAACACAACCACCGTCATCATCATTATTATCATCACCATCATCATCATTATATTCGCCGCCGCCACCACCAGTACCACTAACGGCACTTTCATCATCATCATCATCATCATCATCATCATCATCATCACTATTATCATCATGACCACCTCCACCAGCACTATCATCGTCATCACCATCACCACCATATTCACCACCACCGCCCTATTCACCATCACCACTGACATCGTCTCCACCAACCACAATCACCACCACCACCACCACCACCACCACCAC
>NC_068999.1:47134850-47139125 GCF_001194135.2 Octopus bimaculoides
CCCCCCCCCCCACTTCCACATCATTTCATTGCTCTATTTGACAATGTCGCATCGAGGCTTTGGACATCCAGACCAGGTCCCCAGTCGATGGATAAACTCGTTAATGTCACCTCTTTTCCCGCCAGCTTAAAGACCTGGTAAAAAAAATGTCATAGGCACCACCCGGTCTCCATTACAGAGTAATACAAGAACACGCCTGCATCCATCCTCCACCTTATCAAAATTCTTCGAAACCGTTGTCTTTCACGGATTTTGGTGTTTTATTACTTCCGCCTTCGCGAAGGCGGAAGTATTGTTTTCAGTTGTGTTTGTTTGTTTGTCCATGGACAAGATATCTCAAGAACCGCTGGATGGATTTGGATGAAACTTTCAGGAATGTTTGGCCACGTGACAGGCACGAACTGATTAGATTTTGGGGGAGGGGGGCCAGTCGATTAGATCGACCCCAGTACGCAACTGGTACTTAATTTATCGATCCTAGTACGCAACTGGTACTTAATTTATCGCCCTCAGTATGCAACTGGTACTTAATTTACCGACCCCAGTACGCAACTGGTACTTAATTTATCGACCCCAGTACGCAACTGGTACTTAATTTATCAACCCAGTACGCAACTGGTACTTAATTTATCGACCCCAGTACGCAACTGGTACTTAACTTATCGACCCCGAAAGGATGAAAGGCAAAGTCGACCTCGGTGGAATTTGAACTCAGAACGTAAAGACAGATGAAATCTACTTCGCAGATTTTCACCTATCGCAGGGGTTTTTGGGACGTAACACCGGCGATAGTCGATGGGTACTGTACTGGTGTGACAAATCACAAAAATACATGTAAAAACATGTACAAACCATTTATTAAAGGAAATGGAAACTAATAGATATTTTAAATGTCTTTTTCGCATTTGGTCGTTTTCGCATTTGGTCGTTTTCGAATTAAGTCGCATCTTTTGGAATTTATTAGCGACGTATGCTGAGGTATTCCTGTATACGATGGGTGCTGAAAAGTTCTTGACATTGAGGATGTCGCGAAATGCCCGGTTGGAGGCCCAACCTTCCGAGCTCTTTCATAGGGCTGGAAAAACGAAAAAACCGCTGCAATAAGTGTATGAATCTGAGAGGGGAGTATGCTGAATAAAATCTTAATTAACTGATTTTTCTGTATATTCTTTTACTCAAAACCAGGAACTTTTCAACACCCCCACGTGTATTTATGTATGTATGTATGTATGTATGTATGTATGTATAGATAGATAGATAGATAGATATGTACTAGGGGTACTGAAATGTTCCTGGCTCTAAGGGTGTCACGAAAGGCCTGGCTGGAGGCCCAACCTTCCGAGCTCTTTTATAGGGATTGGAAAAGCGGAAGGACAGCTGCACTAAGTGTGTCAAGCTGAGAGGAGAATATGTTGGGTAAAATCATTATTTAACTGATCATCCTGTATTTATTTTACCCAAAGCCAGTAACTTTTCAGCACTCCTAAGTCAACTAATTAGAATAGGCTACAACCAATGTCGCTATTGGTTAGCAGATGGCGAGTATCGGCTGTCAGTTGGTCTAAACGACAAACCGATTTATCATCCAATCACTAGCCACAAAAACACTTCACTGTTGCGCTGAACAAAACCACCTAATTGTTATTTGATCCCTTCATGGGGTCCAAGGTACACTTAACCACCATTACCCGTGACAACATACCAGAAATAACAATAGGTTCGTAAGCTTGCAGTTCTACGTTCGAATCCTTCCACTTGACTTAAATAGGGAGAAGTGCTTATCAACAGCTTATTTAGCATTTTAAGAATCTGACCTAATCACCATTACTTCTAAGATACATTCCGTTCTGGAAGAGGATAAAAAGATAAAAAAAAGATTAATTCACAAACAGCATTCTTAACATCTATTGCATATAATCCCCTCCAAAAAAACGTTTACATAACAACTGCCAGGTCAGCCATTGATCCAGAGCATACACGTAAGTAGAGGTGAAGGCATTAAATTGCTATATGTCAGCTCGCCTCCTACGTATCTATAAATGTATATATGGGTGTAATTAATATTCCTTTTTACTATAGGGTACACAATACCTGAAATTTTGGGAAGATCAATTCACTAACAACTTTCTTAACATGTGTTGCATAAAATCGAAAAAAAATAGTGTGGCTGTGTGATAAAAAGCTTGCTTCTCAATTACATGGTTTGTGGGGTTCAGTCCAAGGCGTGGTACATTGGGCGAGTGTCTTTCACTATTGCCTTGGGAGGACCAAAGTTTTGTGCGCACACACACACACACACACACACACATACAAACATGCACACACAAACATGCTGCACATGCACGCATTTGAGCGCACAAAACACGTCGCATACAAATATCTAAACAATCGTGCATAGATATGAGATGTATTCCAGAAGTTTTGAGACTTTTTTAGGAGTAGTTTTAACTGTTCTAGATTATTGGTAAATTTAGTTATGTCATTACTATACATCTATCAAGCTGACCGGCAAACTTTCGAACTGGCAGAATCGTTAGCACTTCGTCTGTCTTTATGTTCTGAGTTCAAATTCCGCCGAGGTCGATAACAAAGGAGAAAGAAGCAGAGATGAGGGTAGCATTTACGATCGTTTCGATTTACTGGTTTAAGTAAATCTCTTCAGTATGCGAATATAGATAGATGCATCGGTTAGGATGCGAAAATAATTGATAGACATTTGATGGTAATGTAAACAAATTGGTAATTCTTACATTGAATTTTTGTTTTTGCGCTGGTAAATTCGCTGGGTAGAGGTTTGCTTGTGGTAGACTGGTTAGTTTCGTTGAGTAATTAGGGCAGGGTGAGTATTATTTAGGTGCGGGTTTCCTTGTTTAGTTAAGCACATTCTTTTCGCACGTGTGTATTCCATATATATATTTATATTCCATATAAATATACATATATATCTGAAACACACACACACACACACACACACACACACACACACACACACACACACACACACACACACACACACACACACACACACACACACAGAAACGTATGCGTATATCGACGCATGTCATGGGATCGACACTGTCAATATATAGGTTTTTGGATCCTAAATTTATTTCCTTACAACAATTTCTTTATCCGTCAAAGGTTTCAAAGACTGCAGTGTTGACGTTGACGGCTTCCTGAAAGATAGAGAGAGAGAGAGAAGGGGGAAGAGAGAGGGGGACAGACAGATAGACAGATAGACAGACAGACGGACAGACAGAACTTTCTCACTGATTTTTATTCTCCGACATCAGGTTGTCTACAAACAATTTTAAAACTGTTTCATTTTTTATCTGCTACAATCTACGCCTACCTTATGATAGCTTCACATACTCAAGCTGTTTGATTCCTCTCGATTCTAATGACATTTTTTTGTTTTAAAGTTAACTTTTTTCTGCTTTTTTTTATTTTTTTTTTAGAGAAATTAATAATTCCATTCTTTTTTTTTTTTTTCTTTTACTTGTTTCAGTCACTGGACTGCGGTCATGCTGGGGCACCGCCTCGAAAGGGTTTAGTCGGACAAACTGCTTCTAGTACTTAATTTTTTTTCTAAAGTCTGGTACTTATTCTATCTGTCTCTCTTTGCCGAATCGCTAAGTTACGGAGACGTAAAGAAACAAATACTGGTCATCAAGCGGTAGTGGGACGAAGAGAAATACACATAGGTATGTATATACATAAGCGTAAGTGTATGTGTGTGTGTGTGTATGTATGTATGTATGTATGTATGTATACAAATATAAAATAAGTTTGATCAATAAGTATCCGGACTGTTGCCATAATAAAGAAACTAAAGCACACAGAGTGACGCCACTTAGCACAGATTTACCTTGAACTCTGCTGTGCATGAGCACTAGTTTTTAACGTTCTAGCTAGTTCACTTCTGCTGTTTACGGCAGTACTTGGAAGGAAGGTGTGTAGCGTGTGATCGTCGCTTTGACCATGACAGAGACGGTTGTCATGGTGATACCGGTTCAGAGGCCTACACAAAGTTGCAGAAAGTGAATGGAGAGGAGTGTATGAGCCGCACACTAGGGTAAGAGTGGTTCAGACGTTTCCAAGATGGCAGGAAAAATGTCGACATTGGCGAACGTTCTGAGGGACCCACAACCAGCAGAATTGAGAAAAACATCGCAGATGTGCCTGCAGCTGTGGGGGGAAATCGTCGACTCACCATCCATGAGTTATCAGAGGATGTACAGATTAGTTACGGTTCAGTTCAGTCCATTATCACTG
>NC_068999.1:47139804-47141385 GCF_001194135.2 Octopus bimaculoides
ATATATATATATATATATATATATATGTAGATATAGAAAGATACACACACACACACGCACACACACACACGCACACACACACACACACACACACACACATCCTGCAACTGTCCGTTATGGGTAGAATATTGTGCATCTAATTGTGTTGTATCAATCTGTGAAGTTTGTATTGCATCGGATACATGCATAAAGAAGAGGATAACCCACTAGATATACTGAGATGGCCGAAGCATGTATGTATGTATTGTTCTAGCCCGCTGTATTGTAGTAATAATAATAATAATAATAATAATAATAATAATAATAATAATAATAATAATAATAATAATAATAGCAGGACCAGGCAGTGGCTTTCGTGGTTTCTCATATTAAGTGACTGGAAGTGTTATCATGTACATTGTTTTGTCTTGGTATAAAAGATGGGCTACAACAAATATTCTGTTCAGTACCACAGATTTGCTGGTCAGTTGTTTGACCTAAACTAGTTGAGCATGTCCCTTAGTGGCTGACGATATGTACATCTCTAATCACGAGCAGAAGTAGTGGGGGAGCATTTCTTTGGGGGTTGGATAATTCACTTCTGGAAACATGGGTGTCTCGTTCATCATCTTCAAACAAGCCTTATTCAGGGACCTTTTGAGCGGGGTAGGCTACTCGACCTGAAAAAAATTCTAGCTGGGCCCCAACTGCAAAGTAATGTGCCGTTAATTTTGATATGAGATCACCATGTCATGCACATATGGTTGTGATGCATGTACCTGGTATACCCTTATCAGACGGGTAGTCATGTGGGGTATACTGGGCTTCGTATATTCTACCCCATTGTCACTTTGATGGCATGCACTCTAACTGCTCTCTCACTTAATAATAATAAATACATACATACATACATACATACATACATGTGTGTGTGTGTGTGTGTGTGTGTGTGTGTGTGCGTGTGTGTGTGTGTGTGTGTGTGTGTGTGTGTGTGTGTGTGCGTGTGTGTGTGTGTGTGTGCGTGTGTGTGCAATGCAAAGATACTATGCAGTTTGCGGTAGTCAGTGAAACAGAAATAAAAAATTTTTAAGTGTTCTTTCCCAGCGGCCAGGTCGCAAATGGCGGTGATCCTGTGTTTGAGGATCCCTGCAGTAGAACACACGAGACTACAGAAGGTAACAGTCGAGGTTTATAAGAAATGTTAATAACGTCACTTGTTTTAGGAACGCCATTATGGACGCTTTAAGGACGATTGTTTCCGAGGACGTCCCTAAATGTTCTCTTCGGCAATCCTAGGAGCGGCAAACGTCCTTTACAACAATGTGTTGTAGTGGTGACTTCCTTTTATAGTGCAGCGTTTCTCATGCTTTTTGTTTTAAACTACCACTCTCTTGTCCAAGTTATTCTTGCTACAATTCAGTAAAATTGGCGCAGGAGTGGCTGTGTGGTAAGTAGCTTACTTGCCAACCACATGGTTCCGGGTTCATTCCTACTGCGTAGCACCTTGGACAAGTGTCTTCTACTACAGCCTCGGGTCAACCAAAGCCTTGTGAGTGGATTTGGTAGACGGAAACTGAAAGAAGCCCGTCGTATATGTGTATA
>NC_068999.1:47141685-47150851 GCF_001194135.2 Octopus bimaculoides
TACCAGTTGAACACCAGTGTATTCGACTGGTCCCTTCGCCGAAAATGTCAAACCCTGTGTCTATAGTAGAAAGGATAATTAATATTGATTTCAAACTTTGGCACATGGCCAGCATGTACGGGGGTGTGGGTAAGTCAATTACATCGACCCTAGTGCTCAACTGGTACTTATTTAATCGACCCCGAAAGGATGAAAGTCAAAGTCGACTTCGGCGGATTTTGAACTCAGAACGTAACGGCAGACGAAATACCGTTCTAAGTTCAAATTCCGCCGAGGTCGACTTTGCCTTTCATCTTTTCGGGATTCGATAAATTAAGTACCAGTTGAACACCAGTGTATTCGACTGGTCCCTTCGCCGAAAATGTCAAACCCTGTGTCTATAGTAGAAAGGATAATTAATATTGATTTCAAACTTTGGCACATGGCCAGCATGTACGGGGGTGTGGGTAAGTCAATTACATCGACCCTAGTGCTCAACTGGTACTTATTTTATTGGCTCCAAAAGGGATGATAGGCAAAGTCGATCTCGGCGAAATTAGAACTCACAATCTAAAGACGGAAGAAATGTCGCCAAGCATTTTGTCTGGCGTGCTAACCATTTTGCCAGCTTGCTACCTTCATTTCGACAATCAATATTACCTGATGGTTCAAACAGAAAATAAGAACTAAAAATAGTTTGGAAATTAGGGCATACCTATCGTCTCCTACGAGCCCTCTGTCCATAGTACCTATATAAATGTTTCCACTACCCGTGCCCCAGGGGTTGGTGCCATCCACTTTAAGAAGCACTGCCTTAGTTTAAATCTTGTTGGAAGTATTGTTTTAATTTGATTCAATCGGTCCTGGCTGAGTGGAAGCTATCTCTAAACTGAATGGCAGATTTAAACCTGGCAGGGTTCGAAGGTGTATCGAGCTTGGAGTAGCCGTGTAGCTAAGAGGGAAGCGGGCAAAAGAACAGGCAGCCCCGAGGGACGCTTTTATGAAGTCAGCCCTTTCGGGTCTGATGTGTAAACCTGTTTAGGCTTGTGAGGCCCCGGGGAGCACAACAAACTCAGGAGCTGCCCTGGCGGCACACACTGTAGCTACACTGTTGGCTTGGAGTGTCCTTGTTTTAAAAAAAGCACACCTGAAAGTGACACCAAAATTAAACCTTATATGCCTTTTAATTATTTTGTGTCCCCTGCGGGCTGTGAGTTCCTAAAATGTAGCTAGCTTACTTTATAGTTTAAACCAGCATTGTTGGAAATGTTTTCATCATTTAGATGATCGACTACGATCCGAACACTATCCCTTGTACATATAAACACGCCCGAATAATATGAGATCGCTTCCTTTTACATTTTTACTAGAAATATTAGGTGTTACTGAGGGCTCAACTAACGTCAGGTTTCCTTAAATAATATCACTTGGTGTCGGCATCTGTTCCATAATGCAATCAAGCCGTGCAACAGAATTTTCATAGATTTCTGAAAGGCAGAGAAGTCATTGTTGTTTTACATAAAGTATAAACCTGTTTACTCGGATAACCTAGACCAAAGTGTAGTAGTTGCAGTTGAGGATAAACAAACTCTCGCCTTAAAGTGCATCGTCTGCTGCTCGGTCAATGCGGTCAAACGTATGTTAACATTATCAAGGACTTACAGAAAGGTAGTGATGCTCTGCAGTATGCTCTGAGCAATGACGTGTAAGATTTCCAGTACGGATTTATAGGATGAGTATTTTAGACAATTTCCAAAGGTCGTTGGCTGTTCTAGTACAGGTACAACAAGTAGGCGATAAATTGTATGATTAGAAGTAAAAACCTGAGATATTGGATGAGGGGAACGTTCTATACTCTACACAATCATTCATTGGTAGATTTGTATGAAACAGTTGTTGTATGTCCCACTGCCGAAATAATCACACAGCTGTTAAGTTGGTACAGGTAGCTAGACAGTATTGTTTATACGTTTGCTAAGCTTCGATTAACCTTGGTCGAGAACACCGACAAGTTGAATTGTTTTGCTTGGTTGGATGAGAAATGAGGTTTGTAAAGAATAAAGGTGGAGTTCTTTCTTCTCCAGCAAAATCTGCATAAATTTATCCTCGAGTTAACTAAAGGTGAAACACAATGACAGATGTGACAGATGTTTTGTAGCAAATTGACTGCAGTGAGAGATCGACGATACACTGATAAAACCCCGATGAGTTTCTTTCTTAAAGAAATTAAGTCATCTAACAATATAGTGCTTATATATATATATACATATATATATACACGAACACTTATATGCGGTATTATCAATATTAACAACTACTTGTTACACTGTTAGCTGGTTTCATGCTTTTTATTTTTTTCATTTTTCGTTTCGGCAATTCTAACACCCAGTCATGAAGCTCCCGGTTTCTCATTTCTCCTCGTTCAAATCGTTTAATGTTAAAAGAAATAGAATCCCTATCATATAGGATATTTTCAAAGAAAGGAAATATGTCGTTGTCGTTGTTGTTGTTGTCTTAGCTCTTCTGGATCGATCGAGCGGACCCTAGAGTCACAGATGTTCCGGCCAAGGCCATTTTGACTTTTTCAGACGTGTTCTACTATTAAAGAAAAAAACAAAAAATTATTCAATGTTTTGTTTTAAGGCGGCAAACTATAATTAAGAGGAGATTTAGCTGCGATTTCTAGCAGGTCTATGTGTACATTGAAGGGATGTAGAGGAAAAGAAGAGACTAGGAAAAGAAAGGGTTTATATTTAAATAAGGAGAAATGGGGAAACATGGGAAGGGAAGGGGAAAATGATAAAATAGAAAGAAAGAAATGAGAGAAAGCGTGAGAGTAAAAGGAATGAAGAAAGTAGGAAAACAAAGAATAAGATAAAAGGCAAAAGTGTGAGAGAGAGAGAGAGAAATAGAGCGAAAGGAGGAAGATAAATAGCTATTTAAAGAGAGAAGGGGGGAAATGAAAGGGAAAGAGAGAGGAGGAATGAGACAAAGACGGAGAGAGGTAGAGAACGAGAGCGTGAAAAATGGCGAAAAAGATAGATAGAAGAAAGAGTGGAGGAAGCTAGAGGAAAGAAGGGGGGGGGGTATAATTAATTGAGAGGAAGGCGGAGGGGTAGGAGGAAGAAGGAGTAGGAGGAGGAGTAGGAGTAAAGTGGTTGTTGCGCTTCAGATGACGGAGTTGGCATCGCTCTGTTGCAGGGAGATGATAGACAGATGGAGTGAAACTATAGAGGATTTCTTTACGACTATTTAAAACGAGAAACATATTGCCGGCTTCAGAAAGATTCTATTTAGCAGGTGAGGAGAACAGGAAATATATAGAACTAGGGATAACATAAACCCGAATTTGAAATTGTTGCGTAAGATTTAGTTATGAGGAGGATTTAGAAATCACTACTTCTTGCAGGGTGTGAAAGTTGGTATCGCTGATAAAGGAGAATACTTACATCTTTTGTTTAATTACCTTCTTTTAAAAATGTACGGCGGCAGAGAAAATTGTTCCACCTTTCTGGACATATGGTCATGATTTTCTGCCGATTTGTGTAAAAACAAAATTTAACTCAAAAACAGAGAGAAAAAAGAATGTTTTATGAATGAAATTTTATTCATGTATTTCGCTCTTTCTCCATTCATAAGTTACTTCATAATTCGTGTTTAGTTATTTCTTTTGTTTAATCTATTATAAATTTTTAGATACGTTTCAATTTTTTTTTATTTCTTTAATATTCTTTAATATTTCTTCTTTAAAATCTCTCCCAGTTTCCAATCAACCATATATTTTATCGCCAAATCGTCGCTGTGCGATCGAACTTCTAGACTTTATTATCTCAGATAGTTTCTTTTAAAATACTTTTTATTTAAAGATTATCTCTTAAAAGTTCCGATATAACCATACAAGTTTTCTAATAATCCTTTTTCTTCTTTCTTTTAAGGTGATAAAATGATTCTACCGTTATTGGAGATATTACCAACCATAGATGTGTAGCAATATCAGAGAACAACGACTTCAACTCACTGCTGATTCGAACCACGATAAACAAATATAATATTCTACAATTTTTGACACCTTTTAAGACTCTTTTAATAGTAATATTTAAAATAATCTCCTTCTCAAAAAAAAAAAAAACCCTTATATTTTATACATATTTTTTCTGTAATGATTCTAGTGGCTTCTAAGAATCTGACAATCGGTGAATTACTGAACTAGACCCTTTATTTCGATATTATATAAAAACAGTAATTATGACCAGCGATTTAAAACCAAAAGACTGTGATAACCAGAAAAAGCGGGGTGAACCTTATATAAGGCCTAATCGGGAGGAACCTGGATTTGTTCCCCCAGATGGGGGCTGGGGTTGGGTCGTATGTATTGCATCACTTTGGGTTAATGGTTTAGTATTTGGGATTCTGAACTCATATGGAATCATTTATGTGCCAATGTTGAAAATTTATGGCACCAACGACCCGAATATTTCTTTCAAAACATGTAAGTACAATATTTTTGTTTTCTTTATCATTTTAAATATTATTTTATTCCATTTGGACGAGCTTTTTCTTTTTCTTTAAAAAAATTTTTTTCTATCTCAGTTATGTAACAAAAACATTGAACAAGGTTAAATATATTTTAGAACGTAAAATCCAGTGTCAGATTTCAAGAGTACCTTTCTGTTATGAACCTTGGCATATTTTTTTAATTAAGAAAATATCTTTTTAAAAAGTGCTACAAGGATTATTGTTATTTCGTAATAAACGAAAAAATAAATCTTTTAAGCCATACAGAATTTTATGCTTAAATCTAGTTTAACTCCGAAAAATATCTGCGGAGTAAATTAATATTTCCAGTTTCTTAAATGAGTGATGAATGAGAAATCGTTTTACGATGGGCACAGTGAAGTCTGTTACACGGACACCGGCTCCGAGGTGCGATATTATGTCTGATGATGCTGTCGACTAGCTGCGGCTCTTTACCAAATAAGTCTATCTAGTGGTCGATATCTTTGGGAACTATTCCGGCCTCTAGCACCCCACCTTGTCAGTTATTAAGATTATCATTTTTATCATCATCATTGAATCGCTAACGCGTCGGACAGAATGATTGGCGGCATTTCTTCCGGTTCTTTTATATTCTGAGTTCAAATTCCACCGAGATCGACTTTGCCTTACATTCTTTTGGAGGCGATAAAATAAGTACACTTTGAGTGCTGGGATCGATATAATCGATTTTTCCCTCCTCAAAATTGCTGACCTTGTGCCAATTATAATTTTTTTTCTTTTATTGAATCGTTGGCGCGTCGGACAAAATGTTTAACGGCGTTTGTTCCGGTTCTCTATATTCTGAGTTCAAATATGGTCGGGGTCTACTTAGTTTTTCATTCTTTCGGGGTTGATAAAATAAAGTTCCAGTTAAGCACTGGGGCCAATGTAAACAGCTTCCACTTTGCCTCAGAACTGCTGGCCTTGTGCAAAAATTCTGAAAGAATTATTATCATCGCGTCGAAATAAAATTTTTTGCGGTATTTCTTTCGACTCTGTCACGCCGAGATCAACTTTACCTTTCATCCCTCTAGGTCCTATAAAATAAAGTATCAATCATTCGATCGATGAAATCGACTTAAATCCACCTCTCAAAATTGCTGGCCTTGTGCTGAAATCAGAAACCATAATAATTATTATTGTTTTATGATTTAATTAGTAACGGGCGCCCCTGACACTTTATCAGGGCCTCCCTAGGCTTGTAGGCCAAGGTTATCCTTACAGCCAGTTATAGTAGTTAAAACGGAGATTAACTTAAGGCTAATACCTTACCTAACAGTAAATATGAACTGTAGTAAATACGGAACTTCTACATGTTTTCCGTCTATCAAAGTTTATTCCTCGTGGCTTTGGTTAAGCTGAAGTTCAACAGAATCAGAATTGAGGTAATTACGTTGTTTCAAAGATGACTTGCATCTCTGTGGTAATTACTTTGTATACACCCAGGCACCGTATTGTGTGTAACACGTGTCCTGTTAGCCTGACAATTCATTGTCAGAATGAACTCACTCAATTGTGCGTTACACTTCCTTACTTTTCAAATACGCGCATTTTTCGAACTATAAGTAACTAGATTATCAAAATTTGTTTTCAAGTATTTGTATACGTGTTTTCTTACAGGTGTTTCTGATTTTAAACCAAGCATTTTGTTGACCCAAGATGTATTTAATTATACAAAAAAAAGAATAGTTTTTTTTTAATGTTACAATACTCGTTACTACTTTTATATATTTTAGTTGTAACATCCTAGAGTTACAAATTAATTTAATATCGTTTTCAAATTACATTTCATTGTTGGAAATTTGCCCAAAAGCTGTGTGATTCGGCCGTATACCCTTCTGTTTATACGAGAATTCTATCAAAATAGTTTTCACTCGTCTTCACTTTCAATATTTTACATAAATATTTCCGAGATTTTGACTTTAAGCATTCGAGCTGGATCTCTGCTTTGGCGATAAATTCTTCTTTTGCTTTCTATCTTACACAGAGAACATGAAAAGGATCACGAACACTGTAACCTTTTCTCTGACGAAACCTTTAAAAAAATAATTAAAAGGAAAATGAGATTCGAAAGTCTGTGACCGCGTGTTGTCAATTAAGGGCGTGTTAATATAGCTAACAGTAAAAGATATAGAATTTAATAAGGAAAAACAGTTGAACTGTGATAATTAACACTTGTGTGAGAACATATTTGACAAGGACCGTATCATTTGTGTCAGTTAAAATTATTTGCATAATATCAGAAACTCGCATCCCAACTTGTAACTCGGCTTTCTATTTTTATCTGTTAATTAACATGACGCATGAAAACAGTTCGCGTTTCATTTAGTAGATAAGGGCTCATTGCTTGAAATGTCATCCACCTCTAAGCTATTGTTTTCGGTCATTACCAGCTTTTTACAGTGTCGTACAACAATATTTTGCATGAGTGTAGCCGTCTGCTGACGGAATCGCAAGCACGCTGGCAAAATGCTTGGCGGCATTTCGTCCGTCGTTATGTTCTGAGTTCAATTTCTTTCGTGATCGACTTTTCATTTTCATCTTTTCGGAATCGGTAAAATAAGTACCAGTTGAATATTGGATTCAATGTATTTGACTTATCCCTTCTTCTGAAGTGGTTGCTCTCGTGCCAAAATTTGAAGTCAATATTCTACATGAGTCAACGAGGAAATGTCTACATGGTCACTCAACCTGCTAGAAATAGCAATCAAATCTTCCTCAAATCACACCTTCAGCTATATTAGAAAAAGATTCGTGAAATTTTATAATCGTGGGTTCCATGCAGATAGAAAAATGACGGAATCGTCACGTCCTTTGATCGTAGACCTACTGAACCACGGATGACCAGGTGCTAAACAACAACAACAACAGTTTTATAATTACTCAATTAAATTGCATATTGTAATAGATCGTTGATTAAAAGAGAAAAACATTTAATTGTACATGTGTGTGTATGAGGTCATACAATGAATCTCTCTCTGTCTCTTAGAGTACAGATTGATATATATCTGTCCTGTCTGCCAATCAGTCACATCCATGGACTTTACTATTTAGCAACATTCTTGGACTGGTCCATCCTGTGTATTGTTCAACATCTTTTAGTGTAACACCACAGACAATTCATCCTATACCTCTCTAAGATACACATCTCTAACCCCTTATCTCTAGTATTTCTCAACCCTTTTTGTCCCAAACCCCACTGCAATTTTCAAAAAGGTAAAAAAAAGGTCTCTCACCATGACCAAAGTTAGTAGATAGCGCACGCACACATACGTGTATGTGTTTCAGCCCAAAGGTTGTGGTCATACTGGGGCATATATAGGTGCAGGTGTGGCTGTGTGGTAAGAAGCTTTCTTCCCAACCACGTGATTCCGGGTTCAGTCCCACTGCGTGGAACCTTCAGCAAGTGTCTTCTACTATAGCCTCAGGCCAACCAAAGCCTTGTGAGTAGATTTGGTAGACAGAAACTGAAAGAAGCCCATCATATATGTATGTATTTGTGTATCGGTGTTTCCTCCCCCCACCATCACCATAAGAGGGATGACCACTAAGTAGACATCCCTTTTGCTAGAAGAAGACTACCTACGGTCTGACCACTAAGAAAAGATTGTTCTCAAGAAAATTCAGCAAACACCAGAATGTAAGCAAGCAAGACAAATGAAAAGATACAAAATATAAAGATTAATTATAGACCAGTTTCGTTGTTAACGACTTACGTAATTGTCTGCAACACTTCAGTATGATTGTCTTCGCAATATAATTTGCAGAACTATACACGAGACGTCCACATGAGATTGAACATATATATAGTTCAACCAATTACATTTGGGGTTCAGTACCCACTGACTGGCTCTCGTGCCGGTGGCACATAAAAATCACTATCCAAATGTGATCGATGCCAGGCCCGCCAGACTGGCTCTTGTGCCAGTGGCTTGTAAAAAGCACCTACTACACTCTCGGAGTGGTTGGCGTTAGGAAGGGCATCCAGCTGTAGAAACATTGCCAGATCAGATTGGAACCTGGTGCAGCCGCTGGCTCTCCAGGCCTCAGTCAAACCGTCCAACCCATGCCAGCATGGAAAACAGACGTTAAACAATGATGATGATCATCATCATCATATATAGGCATGGACATGTTTATGTAGTTAAGAAACTTGCTTTGCTATCACATGGTTACGGGTTTAATCCCAAGGCTTAATACCTTAAGTGTCTTCTGCTATAGCCCTGAGTTGACCAGTGTCTTATGAGTAGATTTGATAGATGGAAACTCTGTAGAAGCCCATCATGTATGTATGTATGTATGTGTGTGTGTATGTGTGTACATGTCTTTGAGTTTGTCTCCCTACCACTGCTTGACAACCAGTGTTGGTTTGTTTACATCCCTGTATCTTTGCAGTTTCAGCAAATGAAACCGATTAGAATGAGTACTAAGCTTTAAAAAAAAAAGATGGTTTCATTTATTCAGGCTAAATCCTTCAGGCTGGTGCTCCAGCATGGCCACATTCCAATGACTCAAACAAACAAATGATAAAAGATGTCACCTCTGAACCTAACTGTTATCTCATATCACCACACTGCACATGACTCCTGCTTATTCAAAGATATTGAATGCTGCACCACCACCACCACCTTACCACCCCACCCCACCCTAC
>NC_068999.1:47150906-47153615 GCF_001194135.2 Octopus bimaculoides
TCATATTTGCTGACTGGTCAGAGTTCCACTGTTTTTGCATTTACTGGCAGCAAATGTAATTCGCCTCTTGCCCATGTAAGGGTAGTTAAGTGGGTGACCAAAAACTACACCCTTCGGCAAGTCACTTCACGTTCTTCACACAGCTAAAGTTCCTAACCTCCAAATCACCATGAGTTTCAAATGTGGCCATACTGTAGCAGTACAGAACACTAGTTTTACCATCTGGAGGAAGTCGACTGCCTGTTTCAGGTCTGGAAGGCAAAGGGTACCCTTGCTCATCTCACACTGTCTCCAAGATTTGCTCCTTCCCAAATTGATGCCAAAAGGAATCTCTGCTGTTGCACTGACAGGAACAGGGAAGCAAGGGAAATGACTCCAGCATCAGTTTCCTGGTTATCTATGTAGCTCTCCAATAGAGAAAAAATACGAAAGGTTCTTGGAAGCCATCTTGAAGCAAGTCTAAGA
Organism: Octopus bimaculoides; assembly: GCF_001194135.2. Classification (NCBI taxonomy): domain Eukaryota; kingdom Metazoa; phylum Mollusca; class Cephalopoda; order Octopoda; family Octopodidae; genus Octopus; species Octopus bimaculoides. The sequence continues at coordinate 47,151,372 of NC_068999.1, forward strand.
AGAAGCAAATAGTTATATTGAAGCTCCTGTATGCAGGCTTTGCATTTAAACCAGGCATAAAAAGCCATTTTCAGGAAATGGGCCCCCTGCGACATGAATTATCATCAGGCTGGCCACACTACTAAATGTTTTAATTGAATTGAATCATTGATAATTAAATCAAATTTAGATTATTATTATTATTATTATTAACGTGGTGAGCTGGCATGCCAGGTGAAATGCTTAGCAGCGTTTCATTTGTCTTCATGTTAGGAGCTCAAATTCCGCTGAGGTCAACTTTGTCTTTCATCCTCCTGGGGTCGGTAAAATAAGTACCAGTTAAGCACTTGGGTCAGTGTAATCAACAGTACCCTTCCCCACAAATTCCATGCCTTGTGCCTATAGTAGAAAGGATTATTACTATTATTATTATTATCATCATTAGTAGTAGTAGTAGTAGTAGTAACGTGATGAGTTGGCAGAATTGTTAGCATGCCAGACAAAAACCTTAGTGGCATTTCATCCATCTTTACGTTTTGAGTTCAAATCCTGCTGAGTTCAGTTCAAATTGCGCCGAGGTTGACTTTGCCTTTCATCCTCTCGGGGGTCAATGAAATAAATACCAGTTGAGCATGACAAGAACCCTTCGCTAAAAACAAAAATGTGGGGCCTTGTACCTATATTAGAAATGATTATTTTTATTATTATTATTATTAAGGTGGTGAGCTGGCAGAATCGTTAGCACGCTGGGCAAAATGCTTAGCAGCATTCCATCAGTCTTTACATTCTGAGTTCAAATTCTACTGTAGTCAACTTTGAAATTTATCCTTTCAGGGTTTATAAAATAATTACTGGTTGAACACTGGGGTCGATGTAATTGACTAGTCCCCTCCCCCCAAATTTCAGGCCTTGTACCTATAGTAGAAAGGATTATTATTATTATTATTATTATTATTATTATTATTATTATTATGGTGATGGTAGTAGTGGTTGCTTTTACCACATTCCTCATAACAAACCTCTGTTAATTCCTAGTCAACCCCCTCTGAATGTAGATCATTACCATCCACCCCCATCACTTCATTTGTAATGTTATCTCGACAAACATCATTTTTTGCTTTTGTTTGTTTTTTTTTACTATACATTATCAGTCTTTTATGGAGAAGACTTGCAAGCGAAAGTGTCACTTGTTTGTGATGAAATATAAGACAATAACATATCGTCATCTTTTCCTGACCGGTATCCTCAATCAACTGGCATGGCATTGGTTGCGAGGAATATAAATGGGATGTTGTTGAAAGCAGAAAATGTTTTGCAGTTCTGCGATTGTTCGGTGACATCAGTGATAGTTATTGGAAATTTAATTTAAGAAAACAAATCATTAAATGTCTGAGGTTTTTTTTTTTTTTTTTTTTTTTAAGTTTTTTTTTATATGGCTGAGGCTGATCAAAATGCGTGCACGAAGGATTTTATTTCAGATGTTTGCGTTGGAATAAAGCGAGAGATTTGATACGGTTGTTTAGCATCTTGTAATTATAATCAAGACCATTATTAATTGATGCCACGTAAAAAGCACTCTGTCCACTCTGTGGGGTGGTTGGTGTTATGAAGAGCATTTAGCCATAAAAAAACCTTGCCCTAACAGACACTGAGGCCTGGTACAGTTTCCTGCTTAGCCAGCTCTTGTCAAACCATCCAACCCATGCCAGCATGGAATTGGGCATTAAATGATGATGTTCCCATTGTTATGCAAGCTTATATATTACATTAATACCTGTGTTATGCTTATTTCCATCTGTTTAATAACTATTCAGCAGAAATATTAGAACTTATATATCTTCTCACACCATATGTTTAAGAGAAAAACCCTCACAATATACAATATTTGTCTTGCTTTCTGTCTCAAGTTATCACTTCACAGTGTATAAAATGTAACGAAATGTGTTTATCAGCAAATTTTCTGCAAGTGGTGGGTTGATTACCAAATGCTGTCTTTTGTTGGCCTAAACATTGTCAGTCTTTGTCCAGATCACTATATATGCACACACTCACCAGGACTTAGTTGGCCTGGGAGTACAGTTGAAGATAATTATCTGAGGTAGCAAGCATTGGGACTGAACTTGGAACCTTGTGTTTGGGAAGCAAACTTAACCACACAACCATGCTTGCACCTTGTATTAGATCTCAACCCTTTTTCTGATTATGGGGTGGCAGTATAACTGGGTGGGCATATCTTGCTTACCCACTAAAAAAAATGTTGTATAT
>NC_068999.1:47153625-47155466 GCF_001194135.2 Octopus bimaculoides
TATATATATATATATTTTAAACAAATTGTTATTTTTATTCAAGATATTTTTGCTAGTCCTTAAAATGTACCATTTTATCCAGTTATTTCTTTGCTTTGGAAGATGTTATTGTAATTGTTCTTACTTTCCATTTTAATTCCAGCTTGGGTCGGATCTGTTACAATTGGAATGACTTTTCTCATGTCTATATTTGCAAGCATCCTTGCAGACAGAATTGGAATCAGAAAAGTTGGCTGTTTCGGAGCAATACTTTCCACTGTCGGTTTGTTGTCTAGTGCTTTTGTAACCCAATTAGAACTGCTTTATCTAACTTATGGCATCTTAATAGGTGTTGGTGGAGCTTTTATCTATTCTCCATCACTTGTCATCCTTGGACATTACTTCAAAAAGAAAATGGGTCTTGTGAATGGTTTGGTGTCTTTTGGAAGTGCTTTATTTTCAGTTAGTTTCTCTCAGATTCTACCAGTTCTTATTGACAGAGTACAGTTAAAGAATACTCTGTTAATTTTGAGTGGATTGGATGCAACGATGGTGTTTTGTACATTTACCTGGAAACCAGTGTTAGTAAAAGAAAGCCCTATGAACCAACTAACGTTGTCAAGTGAGAGTATATATGAACATGTGCATGACTGCTGTTCTTGGACTAAAAAATTCCTCAATGTGGATATATGGAAGAACAGAGGTTATGTGATATGGGCGCTGTCTTGTGGCATTTCTTTGTTTGGTTATTTTGTGCCGTTTGTTCATTTGGTAAGTACTAGCCTATAAAAAGAACAAATATCTAAATTTCTTCAGATCATTTTTATCCTTTGTTCTTTTCCTTTTAATTGAAAACTCAAGATGTGTTTGTTTTTTTTTTTGTTTTGTTTTTTTTCAATATTTACCATCATCATCATTTAATGTCCCTTTTTCCATGTTGGTGTTGATTGGACAGTCCAACATGAAGTGACGAGCCAGAGGGCTTTGCTGAGCCCCAATGTCTGCTTAGGAATGGTTTCCATTGCTGGGTACTTTTTTTGTTTTTTTTTTTGTGCCACCACCTCTGGTGGGGGGTCACCATGTACCTGCAAGGCAAAACCCCCTCATCTGAGTGGAGTACAGTATTGAGAGATATGATAGTATGATGGAGGGAGAGGAGCAAGTGTCTTGCCAAAGAAGTGAATATATGGCTTCCCCATCTGAAATAAGAGAGAGATGTGTGCAGAAATGAACATTTTGTTGTGCAAAAACAAAAGTTTTATTGTATGCTGCTTATTTTCGGGAATTTTGGATTCCAAAGTCTTTCTAGGTTTTTGCAGACCAAAGAGGTCATGTGATAATTCCACACCACTAAGCAATTAAATATCTCTATGGTACCTTGTACCATTAGAAATTTTAATATTAATATGAAGATGACAGGTTTATGAATACAGATTGTATTAATGAAATGGAATCATCAATCAAATAAGTCATTGTATTAAAAGTGAATTAAATTATTTAATTACATAAACCAGGTACTACATAGAGAGTTAACTGCAAATATCTGGAAATTGATAGCTGTAAGAACTTGTTCAGAAATGAGCATTTCTGTATCATCATCATCATCATCATCGTTTAACGTCCGCTTTCCATGCTAGCATGGGTTGGACGATTTGACTGAGGACTGGTGAAACCGGATGGCAACACCAGGCTCCAGTCTGATTTGGCAGAGTTTCTACAGCTGGATGCCCTTCCTAACGCCAACCACTCAGAGAGTGTAGTGGGTGCTTTTACGTGTCACCCGCACGAAAACGGCCACGCTCGAAATGGTGTCTTTTATGTGCCACCCGCACAAGCCAGTCCAGGGGCACTGGCAACGATCT
>NC_068999.1:47155581-47158321 GCF_001194135.2 Octopus bimaculoides
CCCGCACAAGCCAGTCCAGGGGCACTGGCAACGATCTTACTTGGCTTGCCGGGTCTTCTCACGCACAGCCCATTTCCAAAGGTCTCGGTCCGTAGTCATCGCCTCGGTGAGGCCCAATGTACGAAGGTCTTGCCTCACCACCTCAGCCCAGGTCTTCCTGGGCCTACCTCTTCCACGGGTTCCCTCAACTGTTAGGGTGTGGCACTTTTTCACGCAGCTATCCTCCTCCATTCTCACCACATGTCCATACCAGCGCAATCGTCTCTCTTGCACGCCACAACTGTTGGAAAATGGCAGCACTTAAATTTGAAGGCTCAGAATTTTTGGATGTTGGCTTAAGACTTTGGTACACATTCTTATTGGGAAATCTTTTTAAACCTTTCATCCAAGTGAAGTTGTTTCATATCCTTAGACCATTCCTTGTGTAACCTTTTCAGGCCTCAACTAAAGATTTATTATCTCAGGTTCCATCATGAAAGAATTGTCAATCTCTCTTAATTAATCATGATTAAATCTTTCATCTACATCTACTTTGTCTTCATCATCACTTCTGTTGTTTTTATCAGAATGTACCACTGTATCTATAATCACAGTCAGTATAGAGACACACAATTATATCTTATATAACCAACCATTATTGAGATACACATTAGATGTTTCTTTGTTGACTGTCATCCTTTCAACTAGATTCTTTTCACGAACCTTACTTGCTCTAGATCTCCAAACACATTTAACATAATTCAAGTTACTCCTTAACAACTTTCTCTACTGATGCATGAAATCCTTTAAAACCATTGTCAGCATTTCCATTGGATGACATCTCATATATAAAGACAAGTTTTTGGTTGAGTGAAAGTTTGGCAATATAATTGACACATATATGGTTATAATAATGGACTTTCCTGTCATTAGACGATGTATGAGGGTTTGACAATTCCTTGCCAAACAACCACACAGATGATTTGTTTATAGTGATCAAATTTTTGTGTAGACGTAAGCTCACTCCCTAAGCTCAACAACTCTCTGGCAATGGGGTAGTGGCGACCCCTGCTGTACTCTTTCACTACAACTTACACTCGTTCTTCCTGTTTTTGTTGTACCTGTATTTCAAAAGGCCAGCCTTGTCCCACTCTGTGTCACACTGTATCTCCCCAAGAACTATGTTAAGGATACATGTGTCTGTGGAGTGCTCAGCCACTTGCACGTTAATTTCATTCCCTTGATCAGATCAACTAGAACCCTCGTCATCGTAACGACGGAGTGCCACAATAACCAGTTGCCCTTCTTCACATCAGCATCATGGAAAAGTAATTTATTTTAGTGTATAATAGATTTAGATGTCTGCATGGGGCTCTACATTACAACCCATGTATTGGTTCACTCAGGGGTTTGTAGCCTGGTCCACTAAAGGAGCTTTTTTGCGATTACCACCAGATTAGATAAATCCATACATTGTGCCTAAATGTGCGTGTGTGTGTGTATGTAGCTGTGTGGTAAGAAGCTTGCTTCCCAACAACATGGTTCCAGTTTCAGTCCCACTGTGTGACACCTTAGGCAAATATCTTCTACAATAGTTTCGGACCAACCTAATCCTTGTGAGTGGATTTAGTAGGCAGAAACTGAAAGGAGCCCACCATATGTATGTATGTTTGTTTGTCCCCCCCACACACACACACGCACCTTCGCTTGACAACCAATGCTGGTGTGTTAGTATCCCTGTAACTTAGCAGTTTGACAAAAGAGACCAATAGAATAAGTCCTAGGCTTACAAAGAACAAGTCCTGGGGTCAATTTCTTCAACTAAGACCCTTTAAGGCAGTGCTCCAGCATGGCTGCAGCCAAATGACAAACAAATAAAAGAATAGAATAACATATTTACACACACACACACACACATACACACACACACACACACACACGAGGGGGAAGAGGGTAGGAGATAGTGACTAAATGCTCAGATGACATAATAGATTGGTTAAGTACACAGGTTTTTGACAGAGAAACCTGATTTTTATCTCTGATCTAATTAACTTGGATATGTACTCACAATCATGAGTTTGTGAGCCAGTTTGCCCTAAATAAATAAACATCTGAGTTTTAAAAAAAAGAAACAAATATTACATAACAATGTATTATGAATGCATAGTAATAATGAAGATGATAATCTTTACTACCAGAGGCACAAGGCCTGTAATTTGATGGGTAGGAAGAGGCTAGTTGATTACATCAGCTCAGTATTTGTCTGGTACTTATCTTGTCAATCCTGAAAGGATGAAAGGCAAAGTTGAAGGCTGTGGCATTTGAGCATGCTTGCATGGATCGGATGTGGTTTTATTGAGGCAGATTTTCTACACTTGGATGCCCTTCCCGTCACCAACCTGCACTTGTTTCCAAATGAGGTAATGTTTCTCCATAGTGAGACAGGTTTTTACAGAATATTGGAAATTAATGATGTCGCTTGTGTGACAGTGGCACTCATTTACAGCTACCACACAATGTCAAGACACACACAAACACTCGTGCATACATACATACATACATATATATGACGACGTTGATGATGATGAACTTCTTTCAGTTTCCATCTGCCAAATTGCTCACAAAATTTTGATCAGCCCAGGATTATGATAGAAGAAACTTGCTCAAGATACCACTCAATGGGACTGAATCTGTAGCCATAGGGCTCGGAAGCAAATTTCTTACCACACAGCCTATATATATATATATATATATATATATA
>NC_068999.1:47158738-47190020 GCF_001194135.2 Octopus bimaculoides
ATATATATATATATATATACACATATATATATATATGTATATACATATATATATATATGTATATACATATATATATATATGTATACACATATATATATATATATATATACACATATATATATATATATATACATATATATATATATATGTATATACATATATAAGTTAGTTGAAAAATGTTTGTCACATCTTTCAATTGCTTTAGCAAAAACAGTTGAAATATGTGACAAACATGCTTCAACTAACCTAAATTCTGCTCGTACCTAAACACTCTTTGCACCAGTGCTTCGTTGTATGTGTGTGTGTGTGTGTGTGTGTATATATATTCTAGCTGGCCCTGTGCCGTCGAAAATGATGGCTAATTGTATTATTTTAAATTTGAAATGCTGTTTGAGTTTTCTTTTCAGTGTTGAATGTTCACCATCCCACTTCTATGGAAACACACACACACACACACACGCACATTCACATACCTCCCTTTTACATACACACACACATATATTCACAGTTGAAACACTCCCACTACCAGTTTACAATCATCCCTTCCTTCCTTTCTCATTCATATGTTGTGATGGAGAAAAACATACACACACACACACACACACATATATATATATATATATACGTCGGGCTTCTTTCAGTTTCCGTCTACCAAATCCACTCACAAGGCTTTGGTCGGCCCAAGGCTTATAGTAGAATGGGACTGAACCCGGAACCATGTGGTTGGTAAGCAAGCTACTTACCACACAGCCACTCCTGCGCCTACTGGCTGTTAACTTTATCTGTGGTTAGACAATACAGTCATCTATTCAGCTTCTCAGGATCCTATGATCTAACAACATTGCAAATGTGTGTTATATTATAATTGAGAGTCTAATTTTACCTGTGAATTTTCTGTGTGTGCATTAGAAATGATACTCAAGGACAGTGGGAGGTTGTACCAGACAAAAGATTAACTTGTTCAATGGCCTATTTTTCATTATTAAGTTAACTTATTTTCCGCTGAATGGAGACTAACAGTAGAAATTAGTTAATGTGACCTAATATTTTAATGTATTTAGATACTCATGTAAACATTAATTTAAATGTCCATGTATGTATAGAAGCATCAAATGTGGTTGGTATTTTGCAGACAAAGTAAATTTCAAACACAGTAAAGCTGTACGAACAGCAGAAAAAGATCGGGTGTTTATCCTGATAAGACAGAAAAAAAAAATTGCCGGCAGGTGGCTTAGCAAGTTTTTTCTGTCTTATGAGGGTAAAATACCCAATCTTTCTCTACTCTTCTTAAAGCTTTACTGTGTTCGAAATTTACTTTCTTGTCTACAAAATGTGTGTGTGTGTGTGTGTGTGTATTAATGTTTGTTTTAATATTCTAATAAAGACAATTTTATATTAAATTGGAGGATTACTCAATACACTTTGTAGAATACAAATTTATTGTTCTTTAACAAGAATAATATTGGCAGTGACTTCAAAGTTTCAGCCATTGGATGACTAAAACTTCAAAGTCACTGTCACTGATGAACAACAATTAACTTACATCAATTATTATTTATTAATTCAATACAAATAGACTGCATCCCATCTAACAGCTGTTTCTGCTTCCAATGTTGTATGGTATTGCCATTGATATGCTAAAAAATATTTCTCATATTTGGTTATAAAATACACCAGAAGTATAATGGATTTTATCCCTTAGACAGTTAGCGAGGTCGTTGCCAGTGCCGCTGGACTGGCTCCTGTGCAGGTGACACATCAAAACACCATTTGAGCATGTCTGTTGCCAGTACCGCCTGACTGGCCCTCGTGCCAGTGGCACGTAAAAGCACTCACTATACTCTCGGAGTGGTTGGCATTAGAAAGGGCATCCAGCTGCAGAAACTTTGCTAGATCAGATTGAGCCTGGTGCAGCCTCTGTTCCAATCTATGAAATTCTATCTGGTCATGGGGAAATGTTACCTTACTTGGAAACAGTTGAGGGTTAGTGACATGAAAAGCATCCAGCTGTAGAAAATTTGCCTTATCCCTATAACATTCAGGTTAATTCATCAAATGTAATCCTTATTCATCTACATTTTAAAAAATTAGTCACATTTTATCTCATAGCCTTGATTTTGATGTGAATGTTCATTTTTAGATTAACATTGTAGAGTAGGTGTGAGAGGCTGGATCTGGCCAGTTTCAACATGAAACTGGTAGAATATATGGACTGGATATAGCCAGTTTAAATGCTAAAGGGTGAGAGTCCCCTTTATGCAAGTGGCATCCTTAAGTACCAACCGTCTATAAAAATGTCTGGTCATGGGGAAATGTTACCTTACTTGGATGTAGGTGAGGGTTGGTGACAGGAAGGGCATCTGGCCATAGAAAAATCTGCCTTAATAAACTCCAACTGACCCATGTGAACATGGAAAACTGGACATTGAAACGGTGAGAAAATAATGAACTGTATCTTTTTATATGATACAAAATATTTCGAAAACCATTTTTTAAATTCCATTATTGCTTATATTATTCTAACCATTATCTTCATTAGCGTTGACACAATCCATCATTATTTGACCATGTCTTCATTGCATTTATTTCATAATTAACAATATTATTATTTTTTTCTTTCATTAATCGTTAGCCTCTCTGCTATCATTGACAGTAACCTCATTGTGCCGTGTGGTATCTTAACGAGTCCTCATCAACTGTTGCTTGAGTGCTGACAGTAATATGTAACTATGGCAACCTGTCATGTGACTCGTTAATATCGGAAAAGAAACAAAGAACTAAGTTGTCTTCTTATATCATTGCAGAATCATCACCATCACCATCACCATCTTCATCACCATCGTCATCATCATCATCATTGTTATCATCATCGTCAACATGTGGAATATTATTGGTTAGCTTGATGTTGATTCATGTTTAGCCTGGAGGAAGTAAATAGAATAAAGTATTTCATTATGAAGAAAATATCTCCTGCTTGAATAAAAGTATGTCATGCTAACCATTTAAAAAAATTTTTTATTTGGTGCTTTCAGTCAGCTCTCTTTGGGCAGATTGGTTGCAACAAAATCTAGAAATGGCTGACAGGTACAGGTCTCCAGATTATCATCTAAGATCTTGGTACACATTCTTTCCTATGTTATTTTGTTGTTTGATGGAGTACCGAAAAGTTCCTGGCTTCAAGGGTGTCGCGAAAGGCTTGATTGGAAGCCCAACCTTCTGAGTTCTTTTATAGGGCTTAGAAAAACTGAAGGGCTACTGCAATAAGTGTGAATCTGAGATGGGAATATGTTGAATAAAATCATAATTAACTGATCCTTCTGCATTTTCTTTTACACAAAGCCAGGAACTTTTCATTCCCCCACCTCCTTGTGTAGGTAGTTTAGTGTTGCTGTTTCTACCTACTGTGTCCTTGTTTATTGTGCAGTCTATTTTAATATGACTGGAATTTTTTGATTGTAATGGTGCTGATTGTTGTTATTGTTATTTAAGTTAACCGTCATTGAACAAATTTATTCTACATTTTTCATCATAAAAGTTGAGGTAGCACATAATGTGAACATGTAGTGTAAAGATTCAAACATCATCTCAATCTGTCTAAATCCTGCTGCATTTCACATGGAATTTTTGATACTCCAAAGATGTCTCGGTGTATAAGTCAAGCTACCTTTTTTCTTTTTACTAAATTTTGGTGTGAAAACTTTGACTTGTAAGCCAGAAAATACAATATATATACATTATATATACACTATCAAACATATACATACACTTACACACATGCTGTATTTTCTGTTATGCAAGTCAACGTAGCATATAGTGTAAACATCCAAGCATTGTCCCTATCTTCTGTATGTATGGCCCTTGTCCCCTTTCTGTCCCCTTTCCACCATCATTCTCTCCTCTCTCTCTCTCTCCACCTGAGCTATCCATGTTTCTCCTCCAATGCAAGACAATTGTTTTGTCCCTTAATACATTTCCCTCCCAACTCCAACTTGTCCTGCAAATTACTTGGTGACCCCACTACCGTTGCATTTCATGTGGAATTTTTGGTCCTCCAGAGGAGTCTTGGTTTATAAGTCAACATCCCTTTTCTTTCCTCCCCCCCCCCCCCTGAAAATTTTGCCCTGAAAAATTCAACTTGTGTGCTGGCAACTCAAAGGCACTCAGCCATGAAAATCTTGCCTTTTCTTTTTCTGGGCCTTTTATCTAATGTAACCAACTTACTTGCACGTTAATTGTGTAAAAACTGTCCAACCCATGCCAGCATGGAAAATAGACATTAAATGATGATGATGATGATAGCCTGACAAACAACTGGGTTATGATTATCTTGTAAATCATTTGATATCCAGCTGTTTAATAAGGTTTTATTCTCAACTTATCATTGAAGTCTGATACTTGTAACTTGATTTGATACACATGGAATAAAACGTGTTTTACAATAATGAAAATGACTGACTAATGACCGATGAAACAACTGACTAATGACTGGTGAAACAACTGACTAAAGACGGACAAAACAACTGACTAGCGATGGACGAAACAACTGACTAACAACCAATGAAATGATTGAATAGTAAAGAATAAAACAATTAGTTAATGAAGTATGAAACAATTGAATTATGAATTAACTGAATGATAAATAGTGGAGGAACTGAAAGGTGACACAACTGAATTGACTGTTTTACGACTAATGTATATATTTACAGAAAACATAATGTTAACTAGTCCACTTAAATAGCATTAACAATCTTGCTAAACAAACACCCAATATAAACATAGCTGTCTTTTAAAACACACACACACACACACTAATATTTGTGTCATGTTAACTGAATGGTAAAATATTTCAGTTTGGAAGTTACAAAATATATATAAATAAAAAAAGTAAGATTTTAAAGAAAATAATTATTTTAATAAATTTCTTTATGAACTGGTAGTTGTGGCTGATTCTGGTGTCATGTAACTGGCACCTTTCAAGCTTTGGGCCTCACAGAGGCAATGACAAATGACTGAGGCCTTTGGCAATATGTCATGCTTGAGCAGATGACCCATCAAGCCAAGTGAAATCATAGTTGTGGCAGACACTGGTGTCACACAACTGGTACGGGTGCCAGTGGCATGTAAAAAGCACCCGTTACACTCTTGGAGTGGTTGACATTAGGAAGGACATCCAGCTGTAGAAACCATGCCAAATCAGACTGGAGACTGGTGTAGCTCCCTAGCTTACCAGCTCTGGTCAAACTGTCCAACCCATGCCAGCATGGACAACAGACGTTAAATGATGATGATGATGATGATGCTAAATAAATTTCTCATTTATTTCAGATAAAACATACCCAAGATCTGTTTTCGGTTGAGAAAGCTCCATTCATATTGATGTCTATACATATCACCTCGGGTATCAGCCGTCTTGTATTTGGAAAACTAGCCGACCACCCTAACATCAGCAGAATTCGTCTACAGCAAATAGCATTTTTCGGTTTTGGTACTGTCACAATGTTGATACCATTTTTACCATCATTCTATTGGTTAATTGGTGCTTGTTTGTGTATGGGAATTTTTGATGGCATCTTTATCTGTTTGTTGGGACCCATAGCCTTTGATATAGTTGGCCCAGCGAAAGCATCACAAGCAATTGGTTTCCTATTAGGACTCTTTTCTGTCCCCTTGATGTGCGGACCCCCAGTGGCTGGTAAGTTGACATCCAATTTTATCTCAGTCTTGAATTTTCATTCTATGACAAAATGTTTAATGTGTAAGAATAAGATGTTTACTGATTTGGGTTGTCATCAGCAAAACAATTTGGTATCGAGTTGTTTTGAAGTTGATGAATGCAAAACCACGAGTTTCATTTCAGATTTTAAGTGCAAAAATATTTATTTTTATCATGTAACAAAACAATGCATTGTTGTTTCTACTAGTGTCAGTGCACCAGTACCAGGCACCCAGGAGACTCCATGGAGTGGTTGGCATTAGGAAGAGCATCCAGCTGAAGAAACCATGGAACCTGGTGCTGCTCTCCTGCTTGCCAATTCTAGTCAAACCATTCCAACCATGCCAGCATGGAAAACAGATGCTAAATGATGACAGTGATGTTGATGAAAACTCACTGTCCAAAGTATGATAAGCTTAACATGGCTGACAGACAAACAACTTAAAGAATAAAATTCAAAGAATTTGCTTCCCTCAAACAGTGTTTTCCATTTGAAGTTGAGTATTTAAATTGGCACCTAAGTTTACAGCCCATCTCAGTAGACAAGTGAATGAAACTTATATATCTCTATATACCAGTGTCGCCTTGCTGGCACTTGTGCCGGTGGCACATGAAAAAACATTCGAGCGAGGTCATTGCTAGTGCCACTGGACTGGCTCCTGTGTAGGTGGCACGTAAAATACACCATTTTGAGTGTGGCCGTTGCCAGTACCGCCTGACTGGCCTTCGTGCCGGTGGCACGTAAAAGCACCCACTACACTCTCTGAGTGGTTGGCATTTGGAAGGGCATCTAGCTGTAGAAACTCTGCCAAATCAGATTGGAGCCTGATGCAGCCTTCTGGTTCGCCAGTCCTCAGTCAAATCGTCCAACCCATGCTAGCATGGAAAGCGGACGTTTAACGATGACGATTATATTCATTATGCAGTGAGCTGGCAGAAGTGTTGGCACACCAGGTGAAATGCTTAGCGGTATTTCATCTGTCTTTACGTTCTGAGTTCAAATTCCGCCAAGGTCGACTTTGCCTTTCATCTTTTCGGGGTTGATCTAATCGATTGGTCCGCTCCCCCAAAATTTCGGGCCTTGTGCCTAGAGTAGAAAAAGATTATGTTCATTCATCAGATTTTTTCTGACGAAAGACTTGGTATTTATTGATCATAAAGTGTAACAGTTTGAAGATGATTTGGGATGTTTGAAGATATAATTAGTTGACATGGAGGAGGTGGAGACATTATGTTCTTAAATGAAATTCTGAATAATTAACCACATATTTTCCTCCATCTTTAGGCTTTTTATATGATAAAATGAGGAATTACAACATTGCATTTCATATTGCTGGCACCACCCCCATTTTAGGATCGCTCATCATGTTCTTCATACCGAAAATAACTCAGGTAAGTGTAGTCGTTTTATATTTTATTTTTCCTGTGTGTTCTGCAAGTAGATGTGCTAATATGCAAATTGGTAAAATCAGCAACTGTTACTTGAGTATTTTTTTAATAAATTGTCCACGACTGCTTCCTCCTTTTTGTAGGACAAATATGAATACATAATCCTGTTATGATGGCAACAACCAGTTTGAAAACATTTGAGCTATTCTCAGATTTGACCTGAGAGAAAGAAAGCACGTGGTTTAATCATGAACTCTGTGTATCAAATTCATAAATGGGAACTTATTTACAATTTATTCATAAGTGTGTGTGTGTGTGTGTGTGAGAGAGAGAAATATATGGATGTGTATTTTGAGAGAATGAATAAGTGTGTATGTGTGTGTGTGTTGATATCATCGCGGATCATTTCCCTTCTGCAAATGGTTGAAAGTTACTTTTTTTGTTATTAATAAAATAATGAGCATTTTCCAATTTTTCAAGGTTCCAGGACCTAGAAATGAACAGAAAGTTGTATGAGGCAAAGAATATATCTAAAAATTCATCAATTAAAATATTTTATTGCCATAATAAATTTTCATTAAAATCCAAACCAAAAATCATTGAATTTTCATATTATGTAGTTGTGTGTATTTGTATGTGTGTGTATATATGTGTGTGTGTGTGTGTGTGTGTGTGCTAGAGATGCAATCAACTGGTGTATTTTTTTTGTAATAACTCACACGAAGAAGCACATAACCCTACTAAGAGACTCACTTGACCAGAGATGTTTAAATTATATACAAAGATGACCAAAATATTCTCCTGCATGCTCCTGGACACTGAACTAATTTTACATGCATTTTTGGTTGTCATCAGAGTAAATTGTATATATTTTCTTTCTCCAAACAGCATTCAGACCAATTACCTAATATGGAAATTCAAGCTGATGTATGTAAATCACTTTGTTGATTAGTGTAGTTTGTGTTATTATTTTCACTTTAGTCTCTAGAGTGTGTTATTTATTTCAGCTGTGGCTTAATTTTGTGCATGTTGTATCAGTTTTGTAGAAAGTTATTTTATACAAATCTCAATTACAGACTCATTCCCCTCACAAACAAACAAGATGTTGTTGGCTGTTATTATTTTTATTATTATTAAATATTTTATTAATATTCATTTTAACACACTGTGAAAGAAACTAATCTATGATAACGAGATATCTTCTTTTTTTTTCTATTCTTCTCCTTGTCAGTTCTATATAAATTGAATTCTAAATTATTTTCAAGTGTTCAAATATTTCATGTTATAATACTTAAAAAGTAGAAAATTTCATTCTTAAATTTAATTTTTTTTAAGCATAATTAGGATTTTCTTAGAATATAGAACAAGAAACCAACTAATATAATTTACATATCGTAAAATACCTTAAGAATGAGAACCCAGATTCGAAATTTCCCCAAGACACCTGATGAAGGCTGGAGGGTATATCAGCCGAAACGTTGTGTTAACAACAAACAAGATGAGGACAAATATCTGTCAAATGTAAAGGCAATAATTTAAACCAAGTTGTTAATTGGAAGCAGAAGTAAAACTTGTAGCTATTTAAGTTTTTTTTTTTTTTTAAGTTCTTCAGTTATTGAATTTGAAAAGTACTCTTTTCAGTGTAAACATTTGCTGCGTTCTTTTTGTTTCCTAGTGAGAGGAATGACATGTAGAACAGGTTTTGTGGCTGTGTCACATTAAAGTATTTATACAGAGATAAAAGAACTGCAATAGTATTAAATAACAGACGTTTATCAGAAAGGATGTTTACTGTTGATAATTTTTGAAGTCACTTTTCTCTCACCCCACCATTAGATATCTTGAATTATTTATTAATCACATTTGTAGCTCCAACTCGCATAAACTGTTGTTTTCGTGTTACTGTGAAAACAAACCTTGAATTTTGTTTTGTCTTTATTGACCCTATTTACTTCAAAAATCAGATATAGCCACTCAGAATTTTATTACCCTTAACCCTTTAACATTCAGATTAAATTGTAATATAATTCTTATTTATTGTTTTGAATTAATCAGGCATTATGCTGTACCTTTTGAGATTTTGATGATGTGATTGTATATTTTTCAAATGACATTGTAGAGTAGGTGTGAGAGATCCAATCTGGTTGCTTTGAATACAAAACAAAATATTTTGGCCAGATTTGGCCGGTTTAAATATTAAAAGATTAATTGCAGAAAGTTTTTTTTTTTTATAGCAAATCTATGTTTTGTTGAGGAGTGTCATGTTTGAAACTATTTCCTATTGAAATCAAGTTCATTGAGACAAATGTGACTTGCAAAAAATACCAATTCTTGATTTTTAGTAGATATTTAATGTTATTTCTAGGGTTAATCACTAAGTTGGTTTCCCTTTGTTAGATGATTTTAAAATGTAGTTTAGATGTTTTTGAGAATTTGAAACACTGGGGTGAATTAAGGTTTTGTTAACCCTTTGGAGATGGATCCCCATTTGGAGTTTCACTGCCAAAAAGATGGAGTCATTTATGACCTAGGGACCTCCTCTTGAGCTGAGTGTTCCTGAGAAAGTTGGCAGCATAATTATTAGTCTCTCTGACAAACATTGGAATGAGATTCAATGGGAAAAACAGCGTAAAGTATTCCACTGGGTTGCTTATGCCTTGTGGCATATCTCTAGGCCCTATATTTTCTAAGAATTCATAGGGGTCATCTCTATCTTGTTCAGTATCCCTAATCCTAAAGCAAGGGTTCACAACATTATCTCCATCACCATTGTCGTTTTGATCTTCTCCATTACTTTTCTGGTTGTTTTCACCAGTTTCAGTGTCAGATTCATTGCTAGGTCGAGAGAAATCAGACTCACTAAGGATATTTCCATCAGTGTCACTGTTGGACTTTGCAAACTGTCATGGAAGCCACCATTAAAAGGCTCAGATGTGCAAGAAATGCGAGAAGCAATCTGATTGGCAGGTAAGAAGACCAGCCAGTTAATCTCACGGCTTGTATTATTGGGCTGATGGATCAGCCCAGTCGTTTGGCCAATAGATTGTCTCCCTGTTGTCTCCTAAGAGTTAAGCACCAAAGTTTGTAACCAGACTACTCTTTTACTTGTTTCAGTCATTTGACTGCGGCCATGCTGGAGCACCGCCTTTAGTCAAGCAAATCGACCCCAAGACTTATTCTTTGTAAGCCTAGTTCTTATTCTATCAGTCTCTTTGGCCAAACTGCTAAGTTACAGGGGACGTAAACACACCAGCATCGGTTGTCAAGTGATGTTGGGGGGGGGACAAACACAGACACACATATATATACATATATACAACGGGCTTCTTTCAGTTTCCATCTACCAAATCCACTCACAAGGCTTTGGTCGGCTCGAGGCTATAGTAGAAGACACTTGCCCAAGGTGCCACGCAGTGGGACTGAACCCGGAACCATGTGGTTGGTAAGCAAGCTACTTACCACACAGCCACTCTTGCGTTCACTTTGATCCGATAAGCAGATTCAGTTTCACAGACTAGTGAAGAACAAATCAAATATTTTAACTTTAATTAATACTAATTATCTTTTATGAAATATTAACTTCAATCATTTCCATTTTCTCAATACTTAGCATGAATATAATTTTTAACGAAGATAAAGTTTAAAAATCAAGTGTGGTTTCTTTTTCTTTCTTTTTTTTCTTAAATTAAATCTAAGAAAAATTTTCCTAGAAAACTTTCAGATTTTACTCAATTTTTAATAATGCAATAGATTCTTTTTTTTTTTTTTGTTCCAGAAAAAAGGTATTTGAATCTTATTTAATTGGAATTTCCTGACGGTATTAATTATTCCCTTACCAATACATATTTCAGTTTTAGACATTTAGTTCTGTATTTGGTAGATTTCTTGTGATCCAATTCAGATTTGATCCACCTAAAACTTATTTCATCAAATGTTTTTATACATTTTGTTTTTTATGCTTTTTAATTTTCTTTGCCACTACTGCTGCCACCACCACCACCTCCCCACCAAGTCAAATGTTTTTTCTTTTTCCTCTTCATGTATGTTTTGTTTTATAAATGTTGTTTGCATGATAGTTTTGTAGACTTAAACACCTTACCTTCTTCATAATAAATAGTATGAATGTTTCTAATTCTTAATTAATTATATAATTTGATTGCTTCATCTCGGAGTTGAGAGAAAACTGTGGTTATACCTTGAATAATTTGATGAAAAATTACTTTCAATTATAATTTCAATTTCTTCTGATTATTTCAGGAATATTTTGGGAAAAATTTTAAATTCTAAGATTTCTTTAGTGTCACTCAAGTCATTTGATTCTTTTTTTTTTAACAGCCTACAATTTGTAATTCCATTTTTTAATTACAATTAGTTCCAACTGAATGAAGTTTGTCTTTTAATAAGATTTTGAAGTGATTTTTAAAAAATTAATTTTTTATACAAGAGTGTTTTTTACAAACTTAGAAGCACCAAATGAGTTGGTATTTTATAGAAACACTTAGAAAAAAACCATTTCAAGTTGACAAAAATACCTGAACAATCTAGGATGGGTACTTGCAATCTTCTGTGAGTCAGGAAAAGTTCCTGTCTAGATTTTATCATTTAATGTTTTTATGCTTGAATTTGTCAGATGGAATTTGTTGAGGCAGATTTTCTTTGGCAGGATGCCTTTCCTGTTACCAACCCTCACCTGTTTCCCTTCAAGGAAATATTTCTCCCATGGCCTGACATTTTTCACACAAGACCGGAAATGAAAATCTTTCATAATGCTCATTTACAACCATCCCATGATGTCACGACGAGGAAGCACACACACAAAACAGGCTTCTTTCAGTTTCCTTCCATCAGATCCACTCACAAGGCTTTGGTTGTCTTAGGACTATAGTAGAAGACACTTGCCCAAAGTGCTGCACAATGGGACTGAAACCAAGACCATATGGTTGGCAGGAAAGCTTAACAATCCAGCAATACCTGCACCATATATACATATATATAAACAGTAGCATGTCTCTTCTGTCCCATTGGTGCAGTGAATGTAACAATTACCAACTTTTATAGTCTGTTGGTTCACTTGAAACTACAGTCTTGACTCCTTCAAATTCAACTGGAATTATGACACAAACCACAGAAGACTGGTTTCTTGTGGGAAGTTATTGACCTAAAAAAAAAGTGCAAATGCTCTAATTATGTTTAATGATGTTTCTATAGTCTGCTGCAATTTATTTGCTTCAATAATAATGCTGTAGCAAATTCTTAATGAACCAATCCTTTAAACAATTTAAATTCCTGTTTGGATGGTTTTAACACAGTCCTCTGACAAATAGTCTCATATTCTTGAAACTATTGTTATTAGCAAAACCAACAGCACTTGTGCCCAGCGTCGCCTTCCTGGCACTCGTGTTGGTGGCACATGTAAAGACATTCGAGCGAGATTGTTGCCAGTACTGCAGGACTATTTGACTAACAATTTGAAACAGAATTGTGAAAATTGATGACAATCTGGAGTAACTTTTGTTATAATATATGGAGACAAAAAAAATCATTTTTGCACTTTTAAAATAATCTTGCTTTTTTTTTTTTTTTCAGATCAAAAGATTCACACATTCTCAAGGCTTAAGAGGGAGAAGAAAAGGGATTTATTTAGAATATATTTTGGCAAAAATTTTTTTTTAATATGTAAAATAAACCTCATTGATTTAATAATCATTAGTCCATGTAAAAACTGATTTTTTTGTTAGAAATATATCTATTGAACTGTGATTCTTATTTTTCTTTCCAGACTCTTCCTGCTGTTACACAAGTTGATGAATTTGCTGCGGTCTCTTTAACAGACATGAGGGCACCACAAGAAAATCGTAAGCCTTTTTGCTATTTAATTTCTGATTTACTGTATTTTCCAGCATACAAGTCAATGTGGGGCCCAGATCGCTAGATTTTAGTCTCAATTCCCAGACAGGGCGGTACATAGTACTCTTAAGCGAAACACTTCATTTCATGTTGTTCCAGTTCCCCTTTCGATCAGCGGAAAATATTGGCCTGCATGCCTAGCTAGCAGGGTTGCAACATTTGAAGGCTAAAACCATGAAAAAAGTGCATTGTGACCAGCAACGTGTAACAACATCTGATAGCCTGGCTGGTCGCACAATCACAAGTCAATGTAGTATATAGTGTAAACGTCCAAACATTATCAGCATCTTAATGAAAAATAAAATGGAACAGGGTGAAGGGTGAGTTTTGATAATCATTGGCCATACACTGATTGTTCAAGATATTTGTTATTAGAGATTGTATCAATGAAATACATTACTGTATTGGAAGAATATATAGGAATTCTGTGTAGAACCCTGAAAGAACGACCATGGGTGCTTGCTGCATGAAACATTAATAGTAAAGTTTATGTTAATATACTTAGAATAGTAAACTAAGAAAATATGACTTTAACTCTTTGCCAGTCCAAAGCAGTTTCATAATTTTGCCCCCTAAGCATCCCTGCAATTTTCATACTTTTAGTTCTTCTTTCATACGTTCTGGATAACAAAGATTTTTTGGGGGGGAGGTGTTCAAGTTGACAATTTATTTCATTGGCCTCAAAAGGCAAAGCTGACTTCAGTGGCATTCGAACTCAGTACATAAGCTTGTCCAGCATAGTAATAATTCTGCCTTATTGTAAAAATAAAGAATCTTTACAGTAACAATATTTATCTGAACAAAAATCATTCAACTTGGAAAATACAAAACATTAAAAAGTGTTCATATTTTAAACCTTTTATTAATAATAAATATAATTAGTTTCATGGAAATGAACCCCTTGAAGTAAGAGTTAAAGAAGCTGTTAAATCAATAGAAAAAGTATCAAACTGATTGATTGTCAGGTCAATAATTTTCTTGTAATAATTGAAAGTAAGAATATAAAGTTATTTACAGACATTATGAGTTTGTCTGTATGGAATTATATGTATATTAAATATTTTTCTTTTGTTTTTAGGTCCTGTGAAATCGTCCAATGTCGATGTAATCATTGTTAAGCCACAAGATTATAGAGAACCAATGCTAATCAACCATGATTTAGAATTAAAAGATATTCAAACTGAACAGCAAGAATCTCCAGAAGACCAGCTTTTGAATAATAAAGAGAAGTCTGAACAAGAAGTTAATTCTATTCACTCATAGACAAAAAAAAAAAGGAAAAAAAAGGAACTATGGATTAACTTTGGAACCCAGAATTAAAGAAATGCCATTCATGATCTCCAGCAGTCAATGCCACTTATTTCAATCTGTTAAAATGTTCTAAATTATAATTTTTTAAAAGATTTTTATAAAATTTTAAGCCTTTTCCATCCATTGAAGAAATTAAGAGCAGGAATTTTTTTTGACTCTTTAATACCAGTTGCAAACTATTTGTTAAAGTTTAAATTCCTTTTCGTGCCAGATTCTATACAGGCATTAAAAAAAGAGAAAACAATCTATCCCACACGATAAAAAAAGCCTCTTTTATAAACAATGTCAAAATAATGCTTTTTATTTTTTTGCCTCCCTCGAAGCAGTGTAACTATTCAATTCAATAGTGACCAGTCACAAAACTATAATCCTCCCTATTATAGAGTATGAGGCCTGAAAATTTGAGGGGTGGGGCAAGTTGATTACCTTGACCCCCAGTGCTTAAATAACATTCTATCAACCCTGAAAAGATAAAAGGCAAAGTTAACCTCGGCAGAATTCAAACTCAGAACATAAAGCCAGAAGAAATACCAGTAATCATTTTGTCTGGCCTGCTAATAATGAATCTGCCAGCTCGCTGCCTTAATAGTGATTTCTTAGAAGATATTTCTCTTCAAATGTAAAGGAAATTGTCTATAAAGATATCATTTTGCAGGGTTATTGTTAAATTATATTTGCCTTCATTCATTGAAATATGTTTTATTGGAAATTAATCAAAATTTTACTCACATTGATCTATTTACTTTTGGAGATGTTCTTTATTGATTCTATCGTTGGAGGGGGTGGGTGGGTGGAAGAGGAACTAGAATTTCATTTCCATTTAAGATAATGGGGATAACTGGGCAAAAAACTATATTTTGGCAGTTTTCTGCTATCCATAACTCACAAAACCACTTCAACTACCTCGTCCTGATGGATTTAGGAATTGAAAGAATGGTAACGCTATCAGTTGGCATAAGTGATTGTAAAACTAAGAACTTTCAAGAATTTGCTTTCTTTAACTAAAGCAAATATAAACCTCAGAGAAATAAATGTTTTATATATATTAAACATTATAAGTCTTGATTTCTTTCTGGTCACTGATAATCAATTGTCAGAATTCATGTTGATGCCAAGGAAACCAACAATTAAGTTTATTGACTAGCTTATTCTTTAATTCTTATAAATTACCAGTCGTAACCTGTCACTACGCTGCTGGGTAACAACCTAATCAAAATGAAATAGATCTCCTTGATATGCTCAACAACAACCTCTTTTTTTTTTCTTTCACACACTCAACAAGTCATTAGAGCGAGTCTTTTTTAAAGTCAGTGTTGTCTATATGTTGACACAAACAACTCAAAAGATAACTATGTATCTTATTTTTCTAAGTCGGTGTTGCAGTGTGTTGACAGACTCGCTTAAAATAACGTTTTTAATCAAAACGTCATAATAACTATCACATACTCTCTCTCAACTTTTTCTTTTTGCCTTATAAGGATATGTTGTGACAAGTTATCTTCCCCCTCTATAAACAGATGTTATGGATAGATAGATGGAAATTTTTTTTTTTAAGGTTATATTCTAGAAGACTAAAAACAAAATCCTTCACTACAACTTAAGATTTCTGGACTAATAGTGAGACAGATGCCCCAACCCCCTACATCAGGTCAATAATATTTATGGACACTTACCAGTACACTTACTGGCTGAGATTACATTTTAAATGGTTACTTGTATAAATCATACAAGTACAAAAACTGAGATCCAAAATACTTATCCAAACAGATAAGAGGAAGACAAAACTAAAAACCAATCTTCATCGACTGCTGCCAGACCATGTTAAGAACAAGAAACGATCTCGGGTGAGGTGGGGTCAAAAGGATTAAATTATTTTTCTATCACAGTTCTGAGAAACCATTTTAACTTACAAGTAAACTGTTTTTAATTACAGCAAGAAGCTAGAAGTAATTTTAGAGCAAAATTTCATTAAATTTAAATCATCTTAAAGAGATACATTATAATACAATAGAAGCAAGTATAGTTGTCTACATTCACAATTGTAGAGTAACTTTGATAGGCAAAATGGATGCATTTGCTTTGATTAAATAATTAAAATTGGTGTCCTGACTGTAAAAAGCAGTGGAACCAAAGAAAATGTGAAAAAGGAGAGCAGATTGTGTGGTGAAAGTTTAAAGAAGGAAACTTAGTTGAGACAGAAACAAGAGTTTGCTGATCTGTAGTGTGGAGAGATGGATGATGTGGATAAAGGCAGAAATGTCTGGGGTGTTAAGAAATTGGAAGTAATGATGGTGAATTGTGCAGATGAAAGATATTAAAGAAGAAAAAAAAAGTGGGGTGAAGTGGCATCGATACTATTACTGGTGTAGCAGTTCAGGGGTTTGCTCAAACTGGGGGAAAATTTGAATCTCAGTGAGGTCTAAAACAAAGTTTAATTGGAACCCATCTGACACCCCATGTCTACTCCATTCATATGATGTATTGCTTTCTTCAATAATCTCAGAGCATGACTATAAACTTGTTGGGGTTCATGAAAATAACAGAAGGCTAAATACAGTTTCGTTTGTTCTCTTTGAGAGAAATAGAAGCATTTAGAGATGGGAAGATCAGTGATGTGACAGAGTGGAGGGGATTGAATGCGGTGCAGGGGTCAAATTATGAGCTTTGAGGCTGTTGCCATGAAGAATGATGGTGTAAAAGGAATTGACTTTTACGGTGAAGGGGAGTGTAAAGTGTGGAATGAGTGAAGAACAATTCATGGCTGGAAGTGCAATGTGACAGAATTTTGTTAAGGCAGCTACAATTGAGGTAACAAGACAGGTGGGATTATTGGGCTTAACGAAGTATAACGAAGACATTAATGGCAACATTTGAAAAATGTTTGTTTGAATGATGAGGTGGGTGAATATAGAAAGAAATGACGTTATCCAGTAAATCAATCATATTTAACAGGTATTTATCAACCCATGTATGCTATGTACTGTAAAAGACATCGGCTTACATCATAACCTTGGTATTTGGCATCAAGAATTGTAAAATCCCACAATAACAAAAGCTGAACTCATAAGCATCAAAAGTGAACTTGACCGTTCAACAAAAAAACGCTTGAAAAATGAAGTGAAAAAATTTTTTAAATACCTGAATTTCTAAAAAATATTGTTATGAGATTCTAGAAATATTTTCAAATGAAAATAGATATGTTGTATTGCTTTGTTCATAATCTTGGGTGATGATTACAAACTTGTTGAGATTCGTGAAAATCAGACATGTCTTTGTTCATTTCTTCTAAAGTCCAATTAATAAATTTTCTTCAGTTTTTCAAATGTTAGGAAAAACTGAAGTCAATTAAGGAAAAATTAATAACACTACAAAAATTTTTTACCCTTTCATTACAATATTTCTGTTGGAAAACACAGTTTTTGCTTTCATTAATTTTGAGAATAATGAATTTAGTAAAATGATTTTGTCATTAAGTTAGTTGGTGTACGGAATTTAAATTAACATGGGATTTTGAGGGAAAGTTTTAATTTAGAGAAAAAGGAAGAATTTAGTAAAATAATTTTGTCATTATTAAGTTGGTGTATAGGATATAAGTTAACATGGAATTTTGAGGAAAAGTTTTAATTGAGATCACTTTAAAACCGGAAGTTTATATTATGGAACCAGGGGCAGTCTCTGGCACTTTGGTATCAAAAAGGTTAAACCATTCCCCATGAGAAGAATATTTCTTTGTGGTCATTCTATATGAGATGGAGTCAGAACTTTAGGATGGACATCTTTGCAAATTAAATATTTTTCCTAATTATACCCTAATCATCTCTATGCAGAGTGTGACTTAGTCACGAATGCTAAAAACCTTCAGGACCCACCTATGTAACCATGGGCAAGCATAGACCACTGCCATCCACCCAGAATGTGACAGGGTAGGGAGGGCTGAAAGGGCTGCACCAGTATTCAAAGGGTGCTGAGTCACATACCTTTACAGGTTAATAAACTCTCATCCACAATTACCTTTGTAGATTCAATGAGAAGTTTAACACTTATCTTTACACTTGCTTCAGTCATTAAATTACGCCCATGCTGGGGCACCAACTTGAAGAATTTTTAGTCAAACGAATCAACCCCAGTTTTTTTATTTATTCTTTTTAAACCTGGCACTTTATCAATCTCTTTTGCAGAACTGCTATGTTATGGGGTCATAAACACAGCAACAACACTGGTTGACAAGCAGTGGTGGGGGACAAAGATACACACACGCACACACACATTATATATATATATATATATATATATATATATATATATATTCGGTGGGCTTCTTTTAGTTTCCACTCACAAGGCTTTGGTCAGCCCCAGGGCTATAGAAGAAGACACTTGCCCAATGTGCCATGCAGTGGGACTGAACCCGAAACTACAAGGTTAGGAAGTAAATTTCTTACCGCACAGCCACACCTATGCTGTCTTTAACCATTGTCTTTAAGGATACAATAATATTCCAGGGTCCAAGCCTGATCCATGTGGGGATAAAACCTCTATAAAAAGCCATTAAGCCTTCAGTTCTGGCAGTCTGCAACAAAAAATAAAATTTAGAAATACTAAAAAATACTCTGGGCTTCTATGACAAAATAAAATGCAATCGACATTCTATAATTTATTATTTTTTTAGTTCTTTACATCATTTTAGCCATCGCAACTCAGACCACACATGAGCACTGCATCCACATTATGTTTCTTGGCAATTTTATTTTTTTCTCTTATTTACATTTAATTTCTAAATGCCAGTTTAAATACAATTATGTTTTAACTTGGAAGGGTTGTCGTGCTATAAATAAACACACACTGGTTCTATTTTACTTCATTATTATTATTTGACCAATTAACTAATGTTATGGACACTTTGACAAACAGATTGATTAACAGAATGATTAATCAAATAACTGATTAGTTGATTGGTCAAACAGTTAACAAATTGAATAATAAAGAAGTGAAATAGAACCAGTGCATGTGTTTATTATTGGCATAATGACCCTCCAAAGACAACAAAATATATTTCGACGCACTAATTCACATCAAGAATCTTACAAACCAAATACAAAAATGAAATAAACAGAATTAGTCTTCCAGATAAAAATTTCATTGTGATTTACATTGACCCATAGGGCTTAACTTGTACTGAAAGTGAAAGTCGACCTCAGCAGAATTTGAACTCAAAACATAATGCTGCAAAGCATTTTGCCAGGCATGCTGATGATTCTTCCAGCTCCTTGCTTCAAGGATTATCATAATAATGGTTTCAAATTTTTGCGCAAGGCCAGCAATTTCAAGGGAGGGATTAAGTCGATTACATTAACTCCATGTTCAACTGGCATTTATTTTATTAGCCCTGAAAGGATGAAAGGCAAAGTTGACCTTGACAGAAAGAACATTAGCAGATGGAATGCCACTAAACATTTTGCCAGACATACGGTCTTGCTCCCGTGCCGGTGGCACGTAAAAAGCACGATTTGAGTGCGATCGTTTCCAGCTTCGCCTTACTGGCACTTGTGCCAATGGCATGTGAACAAAACATTGGACTGACTCCTGTACAAGTGGCACATGAAAAACACCATTTGAGCGTGGCTGTTGCCAGTACCACCGGACTCGCCTTCGTGCCAGTGGCACGTAAAAGCACCCACTACACTCTCGGAGTGGTTGGCATTAGGAAGGGCATCCAGCTGTAGAAACTCTGCCAGATCAGATTGGAGCCTGGTGTAGCCATCTGCTTCGCCAGTCCCCAGTCAAATCGTCCAACCCATGCTAGCATGGAAAGCGGACGTTAAATGATGATGATGATGATGATGACTAATGATTCTGCCAGTTCACTACCTTAAGGATTATCATAATATTAAGCTGTGAAACTAAATAGAAGTGATGTTTCAAGTAAGAATTTAAAACATTATTTAAATCAAACATTTAAAAGTAAATGGGAAAAGGAATTACTTGAACGATACAGTCCAGTGAAGAGGTGTATATGGCAGAAGCAGTCCCGTTGGTCGTCTTTAATACACGTTGATTCATTAAACGAGTCTAAAAATTAAAAAATCAGGAGTAGAAGACAAAAATACTTCAATATTTTTCAAATAGTTTTACTTCAGTAAAATACAAACATATGTTAAGTGGAGCTATAAAGAGCATCGACAGAGTTATCTACTCTTACATGAGTATCAATTTTTTTTTTTTTTTTATAACTTACTAGAGATTAAGAAAATAGGTTAACAAATTTCAGAGAGCAACATAATCAATTAAACTCTTGAAGATTGTAAATGGATTGAGATTTTCCTCTTGGAGAAAAGAAACAAAACATCTGCCATCATTCATTTGTAGCTTCCGAAGAGGAGACAATTTCAATGAAGAGTAAAACATTTAAGTATGATGCTTAAAGGAAAAATCAAATCCTTGTTAGTTGGGATGATGTCAGCAATGTTTCAGACTTATTGGAACTTGTTAGCAAAGCACAAATAAGTGGAATACAATTGATGGAAAAAAAAAAGCATAGGTTCTTAGATATACAATTCTGTTCTAATAATTGTATTTGAGATTAAAGACTAATTTACTGATGTAGATCATATACACCAACTCATTCTTTCTTCTTTTTCTTGTTTCAGTCAATTGACTGCAGCCATGCTGGAGCACCACCTTTAGTCGAGCAAATCAACCCCAGGACTTCTTTGTAAGCCTAGTACTTATTCTATTGTTCTCTTTTGCTGAACAGCTAGGTTACAGGGACATAAACACACCAACATAAGTGTCAAGTAATGGTGGGCGGTGGGGACAAGCAGACACACAAGTACAAACATATATATATATATATATATGTATATATATATATATATATATACACACACACATACATACATACGACGGGTTTCTTTCAGTTTCCGTCTACCAAATTCACTCACTAGGCTTTGGTCGACCCAAGTCTATATATATATATATATATATATATTATACATATGGATATATACATATACACACACACAAACAGGCTTCTGTCAGTTTCCATCTACCAAATCCATTCATAAGGCCTTGCTCAGTCTGGAGCTATAGTAGAAGACACTTGCACAAGGCGGCATTCAGTGAGACTGAACCCATGTGGTCAGGAAGCAAACTTCTTACCCCCTCAACCACATCAGTGCCATGTTTACTAGAAAACTGTTAACAGATTTACAAACTCACTTACCTTCACAACATCAATGGGGTTAGACGTTATAGCACCAGCAAGTCCAGCAGTAAAACTGGCACTAAACAAAGGTAAAAAAAGAAAAAGAAAATACGTGCAATCACATTTTCAAAATCTCAAAGCTCTGGGATAAGGCATGATTAAGTCAAAACAATGTAAACAGATAAGCTGTGACATCAGGAGATACTGATAAATCGGGTATAGCTGATCGTGTAGGGAAAAATGAAGACCACCTCCCCGCTGTGGGATGAAGTTAAAATAATAGATAGAGAACATCACTGGAAAATACGAAAACTAAAAGCAGCAGCACATATGCTAGGACACAAGCTCCTAAGCAGACAGAGTCCAGATGCGAGTAGCATATGGGAACCGGTATTAAGGAAGGATAGGAGAATATTAGATTTATAAGATTTATATTAGGTTTCACATTTGCTTTCCATGCTGGCATGGGTTGGACAGTTTGACAGGAACTGACCAGGTAGAAGACTGCTCCAGACTTCTGTCTGCTTTGGCATGGTTGTTATGGCCGGATGCCCTTCCTAGCACCAACCACCCAGTAGAGTGGACAAAATGCTTTTTATGTGACAGAGGTACAGGCGAGGTCATAGGTTTTACAGTTGGATGCCCTTCCAAATGCCAACCACTTCAGTGTGGACTGGATGCTTTTTGTATGGCACCAACATTGGCAGGGTCACCAAGTAACTTGCAAGACAAGGATCCTTTGAGAGGTGATCGTGTGGCAGATGATGAAAGATTAGTGTGGGAAACAGAGACAGAAACAGGTGTTTTGCTGTAGAAGAAGTACATGGTTGCCTGGCCAGAGAGAGAGAGAGAAAGATCAAGAATGAGGACAGGAACAGGTGTGCTGCTATCCAAGATAATAAGGGAAACATCGATAAACTTACATGAAGTGTGTTCCTGCATGGTCTTCCATAGATTCAGATTTCAAGATGTGTTTCTTTGTGATATCATAGACAGGCAATTCTACTCCTGCTACAATAGCAGCCCTCTGGGCAGTTGGAACAACTCCCTGCAAGAATTAATATTCAAAGTTTTGAACAAAATATATATACACAAGTTACAAAAATTTAAACAAAAATATCAAACCCTAAACATTAAATGATGATGATACTTCAGTGAGACATAACCAAAGAGTAATAAACCAAAGTTAGTGAACAAAGAAGGAAGAAATTGATAACCTAAAGCAAATAAAATGTTTGAAACTTTTTAAGTTTGTCTCAAAATTTTGACTTTATATGGATATTTGGAAATAGTGAAGAAAAAAGATGACAAAAAAAAAACTGAAAGAAACAAAAAAAAAAAGTAAAGAAAAAATACTCACTCTCCATAATCCTCGAACACCTTCTTTCTTGTAAATTTGTATAAAAGACTCAAACATTGAAGTCTGTAAACTTTCAGTCTTAGCTTGCATCCTTACCTTTAAGCAATAAAATAATTTTTCAGTTAAAATTACTCTGTATGATGTGTAACAGGAGTAAGATATTTGTTCATTTGTCTGTGTATCAAACCCTTCTGTTCCCCATCTTTCTCTTTATGTGTGAGCAGATTTCTTTTTATGTGTATTCGGAGACGGGAAGTGTTTATGTCAAACATATTCAATTAATAAACTAATATGTCTTTCTGTCTCTCCTTCTCACACATTTTCTGTTTGTGGGTGAACATCTCTTTATGTGTATGAAGGAACAGAAAGCGTTTATGTGAAACATGTTCAATTAATAAATCATGTCTCTCTCACTCTTTCTATCTGTATGTATATATGTGTGTGTATTTGTCCCCAGCACTGGAAAGTACTTTTGCCAAAACAGGATGAATGTCCACTCAGTTATGCCAAACCATCAGCATTCTGACAGCTGCACCCAATTGTTCTCATTCCATTTTGTTCCTTATCATTTCAATCCAGGGCTTCTACCATTTTTGTCTCCATCTCGCATCAGAAACACAAAGTTCCAACCGAAAGTCTTTGCACTTTGTAACAGATCACCTACCATTTCATTCATCACCATTTAACATCCATTTTCCATGCTGGCATGGTTGGATGACTTGACAGAAGCTGGCATGGCATGGCATGGCCTGGGGCCATAACAGGCACCACCGTCTGTTTTGGTTTGGTTTCTATAACTGGATGCCCTTCCTAATGACAACTACCTTACAAAGAATAGGAAAAATCTAATGTGTGTGTGTGTGTGTGCGTGTGTGTGCATGCACCAACCAGTGATGCATAAAATATACAAAATAGAAACTATCATAAGTGATAGCTAGTTTTACAGTAAAATGTTGAGCAACAAATGGATTCTTACTTTGAGTACGTCAGTAGGATTAGCTATAGAACTTGAAACTATACCAGCAACAACACCGCAAAAAACATTTGTGGCAAGTGTTTCATCTGAAATGAATACAGAACAGCATAAGATTAATGTTGGGAAGATCAATAATCAGGATGAATATTTGCAAAGTATTTAAAATATTTTCTAGCTATCTAATAAAGAATGCTTACTGAATAATAATAATAATGATAAATTGCCCTGATTCAGTACCACACAATGGCTCTGATGGCTTCTGATCTTAACTGATTGGAAGTGTTATCATGTACATTGTTTTGTCTAGGTATAAAAGATGGGCTACAGCAAATATTCTGCTCAATACCACAGATTTGCTTGTCAGTTGTTTGACCTTAACCAGTTGAGCATGTCCCTTGGTAGCTGACGATATGTGCATCTCTGATCACGAGCAGAAGTAGTGGGGGAGCATCATAGCCATGTGTTGAGAGGAATTCTTTGGGGTTTGAATAATTCACCTCTGGAAATATGGGTGTTTTGTTAAACAAACATCCTTAAACAAACCTTATTCAGGGACCTTTTGAGCAGGATGGGCTACTTGACCTGAAGAAAATTCTAACTGGGTCCCACCTGCAAGGTCATGTGCTGTGTTGCGCACATATGGTTGTGATGCATGTGCCTGGTGTACCCTTATCAGACAGGTAGTCATAATGGATATACTGGGCTTTGTATATTTTACTCCAGTGTCACATTTTTTGCTCTCAGTCAATAATAATAATGGTTTCAAATTTTGCCACAAGGGCAGCAATTTTGGTGGGGAGGATAAGTCGATCACATCGACCCCAGTATGCAACTGGTACTTAATTTACCAACCTCGAAAGGATGAAAGGCAAAGTCAACCCCAACGGAATTTGAATTCAGAACATCAATATAATAATAATGAAAATGATGATGATGATAATAATAATAATAATTAAAAAAAAAAGACAAACTTACCCATTGGGTTGGACACAAACATTCTTTTCATTGACTGGTAAATACCAATTTTGATAGTTCCATAAGTAGCTTGTCGTAAAATGGCAGGACCAATTCTGCAATATTCAGGATGAATACTTCATCTCAGTGAAACGCATAGTTTTGGGGTTGGTACAAAAGATCTTGCCCAGGATGCTAGAGACATCATGTAGCAAAAACAAAGGCAGGATGGCCATAGCTGGAATACTTGTGATTATATGCCTGCTGAATGAGGGATGGCCTAGGGTTGCATAACAACTACTAACTCAGCATGTGAGGATTACATATCATCATCCTTCAACATCTATTTTCAATGCTGGCATGGGTTGGACAATTCAACAGAAGCTGGCAAGCTAAAGAACTGCACCAATCTCCATTGTCGGCTTTGGTATGATTCATGTGGCTGAGTGCCGTTCCTAATGCCAACAACTTTACAGCATATACCGATTGTTTGTTTTTTTATGTGGCACCAGCACCAGTGAGGTCACCAAGTAACTTGCAAGACAAGGCCCCTGTCTCAACTGAGGTGGGTCTCGAGAAAAGTAGCTTTGATGAAAGGTTAAACTTTTAGCATTCAGATTTCTTTGTCAATTGTATTGCGTATTTATTCACATTGTTTTGAAAATTATGTATTGTTTTTAGTGTTAAAGATTTCAATGGTGTGTTTGTATATTTTTTAGAATGTCATTGTAGGGTAGGTGTAAGAGGTTGGACCAGATCAGTTTTAACATAAAACAGGTAGAGTATTTGGGCCAGATATTGCTGGATTAAATATTAAAGGTGCATGGCTCAGTGGTTAGAGCATCAGGCTCACAATCTTGAAGTAGCGAGTTCAATTCCTTGACCGGGCTATTAGTTGTGTTCTTGAGCAAGACACTTCATTTTACATTGCTCCAATTCACTCAGCTGTAGAAATGAGTTGTGACATCACTGGTGCCAAGCTGTATCAACCCCTTTGCCTTTCCCTTGGATAACATTGGTGTGGAGAGGGGAGGCTGGTATGCATGGGCGACTGCTGGTCTTCCATAAACAGCCTTGCCTGAACTTGTGCCTCAGAGGGTAACTTTCTAGGTCCAATCCCATGTTAATTCATGACCGGAGTGGGTTTTTAAATACTAAAGGATTAAAGTATGCTAAAAAGACAGGAACAGGTATCTTCCTATATGTTGAAAATATACATCTTTTGTGGCCACAGCTATGTTAAGGACCAAACAAGCAACAGTGAGACGTTTGAACCATGTACATGGAGAAATTTACTTACCCTGAATAGAATGCTACGAGTCCTTCTTCGCGGAAGATTCTCACAAAAGCATGAAACATACCCCGGTATTTGCATTCTGTTAGCCTTGAATCAATAACTTGCCCTTGCACCTGCAGACGTGTTTTTGTGGTGTCAATTGGAAATGTCCCTATTTTTTGAAAGAAAGGACAAAAATATTTCAGTAAGAAAATGTGTTATTTAATATTTTACAGAATAGATAATAATATTTGTGAATGGATGGTTCTTGAGATAGTGAAAGAAATGAATGAAACTTTGCCAAAAATATGAATCTTAACTTTATTTAACCCCATACTAGTTTGAAAGAAATAACAACTAATACCAGTTTAGGATCAAGTCAGATCTTATTCAACATTTCACACAGGGCATTGTGAAAAATGTCCAAGTCTAATCAGCCAAAGTTACCACTGAATGTAACATGCTCGACAGCGAAACATCGTTAGAGATAATCTTTAAAGGTTTATGTATCTAGTATGAAGTTGAGGAGAATGAGTGAAGGAGAGAGGAATGTAAAATCAATCTAAAAGACTCCAAAACTGTCGGAATACTGAACAAGAATGGTTTTAAGTGGTAGTGAGTAAACAAAATTTAGAAAACAAAAAAAAAATACAAAGAAAGAAAAGAAATTGACAACTTTAGTCTAACAGAAACTGTATTCATTGAACAAAGGCTATATTAATTCTTTGACACTCTTACAGCCATTAAAGTGTATTTAACTAATCTTCCTATCATTTTTCTTTCTGTAGCTGACATACCAATCTTACTCTGTAATTATGGAGTAATTTAATGGAGTGAAAACTCAACTGTTCTTATAAAGGTGAGTAACCATGTAGTAGTTCTACAACAAGTACCTGCTTACCACCCACCTCTCTCTCATACTTTATTCCAGTGGTTCCCAACAACTTTTTTTCCTGTGGACCCCTTTGGTTCCAATTTTACAGACGGACCCTCATACCCAGTTGATGTTTAACAAATCCTATCATATTTTTATAAAAAAAAAAAAAACATTGTTAAAATATTTTGTGTATTGTAAAAGTAGAACCAATTTATTGCAGATAAGTTTTAACAGAATCTTAAGTGGACCCCAAAGGCCTTAATTCCAATGCTTTAATTCCTCATCTCCTAGTATAAAGCTGCCACACCCACCCCTCATATCAGGCTCTGTAGTCTTGTGAGCTGTATAGTAACCTTGCTAGTGTTGGTGGCATGAAAGCATGCACTCAGTACACCCTGTAAAATGGTTGGCATTAAAAAGGGGCAGCCAGTCATAGAAACCATACCAAAGCAGACACTGGAGCATGATGCAATCCTTGGACCCATTAGATCCCGTCAAAGCACCTGACCCATGCCAGAATGGAACATGGACCTTAAATGACGATAACAAAAACTAAATCATTAGCCTCTTGCCCATTCTCCAAACCTCCAAACATTCCAATCTACACACACGTACACTCTCTCTCTTGCTCTCTCCACTCCTGTTAAGATGGGTTTGGCTTATGTGATCTTGACTTATTTCAGCTGATAACTTATTCAAAATTTATCAGGATATAACAATTTCCTGGCAAATATTCTGAGTGCCTCTCAGGTTTTTAATTTACATATTCAACACAGTTATGTAAACAGGACATAATGAGCAAGCTTCTATGAGATCATTTGATTTCCTGAAAATAGCAGCCAAATCCTCCTTCAAATCTCATCCTAGTCTTAAAAAAAAAAAACAACCAAAAAAACGGTAAAGATAAGCCTTAAAATGTAGGTCTAGCAACAGTTGGAACATTTTTGATCACAGTGGTCAGCTTGATCAGATATGAGCAGGAGTTAAACAACAAGGATATACTATATATATATAATCTCACGTCCACTATACTTTAAAAGTACAAAAAAAAAAAAAAAAAAAAAAAAAAACCACCAGTCCTTCTCTGTCTGGTACTTCAAGTATATCCTGGAAAGAATGATGGATGGTAATACAAGCTTCGAAAGAATCTGCAACTAACAAAAACAGGTTTCTGTCACAAATCTCTATGTTCTCGTTGTATGGTATAGAGCAATGATTCCCACCATGGGGTATATGCCCCACTGGTGGGGCCTAGGAAAATTGTGGTGAGACATGGGATCCAGACATTTTTTTTTTCAAGTGGGACATGTAACTGAAAATCTTTTTAAGCAGCAAACATACTACACCTAAATTCAGCCTAGCCAAACCAATCCCTCCAGCCAAGCATACTGCGTGAAGACTGTTTACTACAGAACAGTGCTTTTCTAATGCTCTAGTGTGGATATTTCTTTAAGGAAAGTATATAATTATGAAATATTAAAAATAAAGTTGTTTTTGTTCCAATCACCAGTGAAGCATACATTTTACTGGAAAATTATAGTGGCACGTGATGGAAAATAGGTTGGGAAATACTGGCAGAGAAGAAGAATTAGAAAAAGAAAGGTGACTTATCTTGACTGTGAGAGGATGAAAGGGGGAGGTGAATGAGGGTTCATTTTTATTGAGACAAAGCAACACTTACCGCACTCAGCTGTAACTGATGCCAAACCACCATATACAAACGGTCTCCAATCACTCATTATGGGTAAAGCAGGACTTTTAAGGATTAAAGTCTGCTTTCAGCTGTTGTAAGGGCATCAAATATAAAATATAATTCACTTTTAATTTGATGCTATGAATTAACTCGTAGAAGATAAATTTTAAGATTGAACCAAAGTTCAGCGACGAGAATGTTAGTCAATGGTTGAATGTCTAAAAGCTTGCCAGTTTAAACATGACCCATTTTGAATTAGATAACTGTGTGAAAGAATAACAGGATTCTAAAGACAAATTATTTTAACTATTTAACATTTTTATTCTAATTATGAATCTCTTTTTCATCATGTTTCGGTCATTAGACTGCAGCTATGTGGAGTGCCACCTTGAAGAATTTTTAGGCAAATGAATTGACACTGCGACTCATTTCTCTTCTTTTCAGCTTGGTACTTATTCTATCGGTCTCTTTTATTGAACTGCTAGGTTATGGGGACATAAACATACTAACACCTGTTGTTAAGGATGGGGCAGGGACAAACAGACACTAACATACACATATATATACACATACATATGTGTATGTGTGTGTGTGTTTGAAAAAAATTAATAGAAATGGTTTTTCTGGTAATTTTTTCACTATAATTATTAAATGTTTATCAGATTGGAGCCTGGTGCCACCTGGAATCATGTGGTTGGGAAGCAAACTTCTCACTACACAGATACAATAAGGAATTGGTATAAACACTCAATCTTCAGTTTTTAATTCTATTTCAGGACCCATTTTTAACAACTCTAAAGAAATCGTCTAAGAGTGAGTGTTAACGGAAAATTACATATGTTGACGTTATAGATCTAGTCATAGAGTTAATTAGGGAGTGCTATGAAGAGGATTTAAGTGAACAAAGTGAAGACGAAGGAAAATGGTCTCACATCTACTTCTCTAACAGGAAACACATATTTACTTGACTTAAGATTCATGAAGAGGCAAAGGCAAAAAAAAAAAATTAAAAATAACAACTTAAAGTGGAAATTTAAAGAATATTCGGAACATTTTATGCTATTTTGTTCATTCAACGTTATGTAAAAAGAAGAGGCGAACCTTTCACGATCTCAGGTAATTCACCCAAAATGAAATCTATAGTAAGACAGACGAGACTGTCTCAATCTATGTAATGAGAAAATAAGATTTTGTAGAAAGCAGTTATTTTGCAAGTGAATCCAACACTCAACCAGTAATAGTGGTGTTTCTTTGTGAAGTAGTACGAATCTATTTTAATATCAGCCACTCGACTAATCAAGTGGATGAAGCACTGTTAGGTAGATCTGTAAGAACTGTGCCGCCTTGTATCATCAGCGAATGGTACATGTTTTTGGACGTTTTTTTTTTAAATTTTTGTTTTGTTATGTTAGGGTTGTGTTTGACACTTTACACTACTAAGCTATTTAACCTTTATAATTCATCTTCTTGTTTTAGTCATTTGACTGTGGCCATACTGGAGCACCACCTTGAAGGGTTTTATTTGAACAAATCAACCCCAGTATTCATCCCCCCCCCCAAAAAAAAAGTCAGGTACATATTCTATAAGTCTCTTTTGCCAAACCATTAAGTCAGAGACGTAAACAAACCAACACTGGTTGTCAAGAGGTAGTGGGGAGAAATACGCAAAAATAAATAAATATATGGTAAGCTGGCTTCCCAACCATGTGGTTCTGGGTTCAGTCCCACTGTGTGGCACCTTAAGCAAGTGTCTTTTAAGTGTAGCACCTTGGGCAAGTGTTTCAGGCTAACCAAAGCCTTGTGAGTGGAGTTGGTAGATGGAAACTGAAAGAAGCCTATCACATATACATATATAATATCTTTGGTTTGTGTCTGTTCCACCACCACCACCACTTGACAACCAGTGTTTGTGTGTTTACAAACCCATAACTTAGCAGTTAACTCTACAACTTAACTAGAGAGAGAGAGAGAGAGAGAGAAAGAGAGGGAGAGAAGGAAAGATAAAGCACGATTTATTCTGTATATTAATTTATACTGTATATCAATATTTAAAAAGTCTTTCAATCACATCAAACATTAGGATCATTAAACTTTCTTCTGAAAACACTACAACATAATTTTTTGAATAATTCTACAACAAAATCTGGCATACAAACATTAGTGCCCTTCACCCAACGACTGTTTCCTCATAGCTTTCACGAAAAAAAAAAAAAGGGGCATTTTTTAATTAAATTTTTCTACAGGTATGGTTGCATGGCAAGAAGCTTGCTTCCCAAACACCTGGTTCTGGGTTCAGTCCCACTATGCAACACCTTGAGCTAGTGTCTTCTACTATAGCCTTGAGCCAACCAAAGCCTTGTGAGTGGATTTGGTATTTAGATTTCAGAAGCCCGTTGTGTGTGTATGTATGTATGTGTATATATATATATATATGGGCGGAGGTAAAGAATACACAAACCATCAGTTTTCGGCGTAACCCTAACCCTAAACACCGGGTGTGCATATTATTTACCTTCGCCTGTGCTGGTGTGTCAGATCGACCGCTTGACAACTGTTGGTATGTTCATGTCCTTGTAAGCTCGTGGTTCGGCAAAAGAAACCGACATAATATGTACCAGGCTTTAA
>NC_068999.1:47191080-47193861 GCF_001194135.2 Octopus bimaculoides
GTTATTCCATGTTAAAGTTGTCGTATTTCTGTAATTTCAACCAATCACTGACGTCCATTCAACCGATATACATTAAGTGCCGACTACATAAACAAACGATTCTGAAACAATTAACTCTAACCCTAACCCTAGGGTTAGGGTTAGGGTTAAAGCAAATTTAAAATGAAAAAAGCAAATAAAACGAAGGTATGGAGATTAAATACGCTTTACATCGCTTAATCAGCCAAAGGAGTAAATATAAACAACTGAATACTTGTCAGTGATTGGTTGAAATTATCGAAATAAGACAATTTTTTACATGAAATAAATTCGAATACAAAAATATTTTTTTCTATTTGTGAAAACTTATGAGCAGAGGCGTTTCAGTCACGACCAAACTCATTTCCCGCCACACATTTTTTTTTCTATATATCAGTAACTACATTATCTCATGTACTTTCTCTTTTTAAGAGAACAGAATGCATGACATATGCTCTACTGTCAAATCCCTTCATGTGACGGGATTTGGCTGATGTTTCTAGCGAGTCAGGAAATTGCGTCGGTTCTTTACTCAATAAGTGAATAACCTTAGAAGCTTTGGATGGATGCCAAATGGAGACAGGCAGACCGGTCTGACCTTCGCCTGCTTAAGAATATTGGCGTAATTGGTGTAGTACGTAAATGTCGTTTAGCCCCAGGTCAGCTCTGGTGCAGACTTGTGGCTCAAGGTGCTTCACCTGTGACAACCAAGGTGTTTTGCGGTATAAATGCACGTAGGATTACAACAGCTAATGTGTGTGACTTTTTTACTCTTTTCTGCCATAGTAATATGTGATTTAGAATAGACTTAATTGTTATTTCTAGCAGGCTGGGCAATCGTTAGCAACCTCCCTGTTTGATTATATTTTCCATGTAAAATGAGGTGGTGGTCAGGAATGGGGGTATTGAAATAAAACAACCAGAAAAAAAGAGACTGTTATCAATTTAATGTCTTCAGTAGCTTACTAATTCCTGTAACTAAAAGTATGTCTCTAGGTCAATAATTTCTGCAAATCTTTAAAGTACATAATTACTCCTCTTAATAATTGAATCAAATGGAACTCTATCGATTTATTGGGACACGTATACGGTTTCAACACAGGTGATTTAAGGATACAACAACTAATTAAAAATAAAACGAAATGGCATAGATAAGCTTCTATGGAATAGTGAAGCACCCAGCAAGTGCAAATCACATTTTCCTACAATATAGAAGAGATTCGCAAACGAAGGACCAAACATTATTTAAAAGAACAGCAATAATTAACATCTTAAAAAGAGCAAACTAAAAGGGTTTGCTTCCACAAGTGTACCACCCCTTCGTCTAGTTTGTTTCCTTATAACTTTCGGGGGAAATAGATTTCTTTCTATGAATTTTTTCTCGAAAACCTTTCAGGTGGTATGGATTTTACGTTTATATATTAATTTAATGTGAAAAAGAAACAAAAATTGGTGGGCACAGAAATATACATAGTGATAAATATTACATATACGAGGGGGTACTGGAAAATTCCTGGTTTGGGATAAAAGAAAATACAAGGATTAGTTAATTATGGTTTTATTCAACATAATTCCCCTCGTAGATTCATACATATTGCAGCGGTTCTTCAATTTTTTTTAAATTCCTGCCTTTCGCGACACCTCGAAAGCCAGGAACTTTTCAGCACCCCCTTGTATATATCGACAAAATGAAACTTCAAATTTTAAGAAAAATGATAAGTGTATGCACGAAAACCAATTTTTTTTCACATTAAATTCCGATATAATTGTAATCTACAGCCTTTGGAAAATAGCTACAGAAAATTTCATAAGAAAATACCCGTTTTTCTGGAAGTTATGAGGAAACAAAATCGGAGTGGGATGCTCCAGAAAGTTTACATTTCAAAAATAATATAAACGTGTTTAACCAATTATGACTTGTAGTGCTTTGACTGTAAATAAAAATCACTAAATTAAAAGCAATGACAAAAACAATTAAATAATACACGAAATTAAAAGCAATGACAATAGAAATCATTCGCAAAATTAAAAGCAATGACAATAGATATAATTCTGTCTATACGAGGAGATTAGTAATGTAAATAAGGAAACTCACCGCACAATGCGAAGGGCGAGACAGCAAGGTGCTTGCTTAATTGAAGTGGAGATCAAAGCCGGAAGTTATTGTCCACGTGGTTGGTGTGAAAGTGGTGTACCAATACACGCACAGCTTGGACTAATTATAACAGAACGACCTCTGCATAACTACAATAAGTGCGCCCCACATATTGTTTCATCGTAACTTTAGAAAAAATGGATATTTTTGGAAGAAGTTCTCCACAAATATTTTTCAGATGATGTAGATTCCAATTATCCGGCATAGCATTCAGAAAAATAGATATTTTTTTTAAATGAAATTTTCTACAAGTCTCTTTATTGTTCTGAACCGGGGTCCATATAAGATTTTGTTAAAATTTATCTGCAATAAATTGCTTATACTTCTACAATACACAAGACATTTTAACAATTTTTTAAATACAATTTCTAATAATATCTAATTATAAAAATATAGGATATTTTTAAACAGCGAATGGTTATGGGGGTCCAGCAAAGAAAAATAGGAATCAAGGTTCTGAAAGTGAAAAATGGTCGAGAATTTCAAGTTTCATTATATAATTATTCATGCAATATGTGTCAGTATGTGTGTGTGCGCGCGCTCACTTTTCTTTTTATTTTTTTTGTTTCACATTCTTCCGATATAATTGTGATCTACACCAGCTGGAA
>NC_068999.1:47194740-47209603 GCF_001194135.2 Octopus bimaculoides
AAACTGTTCAAGAGAAAATGTTAAATGGTATCCCTTGCACCAGTCTTGAAATATCTACTCCCTGGAGCACAGGCGGGAGAGATATGGAAAATACTGGAAGGACTGGTACCAAATTTTGGCATCAAGTACTACACGAATGCCCGCACAGGTCGCCACTGCATTGTACCAAGGGTACTGTCCATTGCATCTCACATAAGAACAAGGTACTACAACAGCCTCGGTTTCAGAGGACCTCAGCTCTTTAATGTCCTGCCAAAACAATTGAGAGACATGGATATAGAGGTCTTCAAAACAAAACTCGACACTTTCCTCTCCACAATACCAGACGAACCAATGGCTCAAAATGAGACACAGTTGAGGGCAGCGATGTCAAATTCTCTTATACACCAGATGTGCCATGCAAGGAACGTGAAGAGAGCACAGCATAAAGACGGAAAGTCATGGTGGTCCAGCACGACTGCAGCCACTTGGCTGAAACGCATAAATAAATAAATAATAATATTTATATATATTTATATCTTATATGTTAAAATATATTTATATTTTATCTGTCCCTAGATAAATGGGACAGGGTGATCGTTACTAGAATGTCTTTGACCAAATATATATATATATATATTACATACAAATGTTTAAAATATCCTGAAAAAGGTAAGGAATTACAAAACAAAAGAATATGAATTGAATTAAGGAAATTTATTTAATAATTAACAAGTAAACATTAAATAGATATTATGGGAAGATATTGTCAAATTGATGGCATCTTTTTTAAAAAAAATTTTATTTAAAAAATTTTTTTTATGTTGCAGTCTTCATTCATAATCAGCTATTCATTTTGCCATGTGTATTGATAGGTGCTGAAATTGAACTGTCAGCTTTTAAGTTACACAGGCTTCAGTGCAGCTGTTTGTTATTTATTTCACAGACAAGTATTATAAATGCAATATTAAACCCATTTGTTACCATGTTCCTGTTGAGATATGTTGCTTTTGTTTCAGTTAGTCTTGAAAATAATGAAGGATTTTGTAGAATACTGTTGCAGTTATTAAGGTGTCCACAAGATGGAATTTTGAGGTAGGTTTTTTTTAATTTAGACCACTTTAAAACAGGTCCCTTTTATCATAGAACCAGATGTGGTGATCTCTGGCAGTGAGTTGCTATCATCAGATTTCTTATTATGTCATTCATTGCTGCCAAATTAAGCTGAACCTCATCAGAAACTATGCCAATTAAAATAAGTCTTCCTTTTTATTGTAA
The DNA here is from genome assembly GCF_001194135.2 of Octopus bimaculoides. Lineage (NCBI taxonomy): Eukaryota > Metazoa > Mollusca > Cephalopoda > Octopoda > Octopodidae > Octopus > Octopus bimaculoides. The sequence goes on from NC_068999.1 coordinate 47,195,998, forward strand.
ATACCATTTCAATTAACAAACAGCCGTACAAGCCAACAAGAGAACCACTACATGGTCCCTCAATTAGCTGGAAATAGTAGCCAAATCTCTCTCAAATCAAACTCTATGGTCTTAAAAAAAAGGAATGACACACTGGGCAGTGTATGCAATAGGTTTGTTAATATAAACATACCTGGGCAGTGTATGCAATAAGCTCATTAATATAAATATACCTGAGCAGTGCAATAAGCTTGTTAGTATAATAGATTTCGGTGACAGTTTATAAAGTCTCACCTTCCATTCCCATATTTCATAAATGTTAATCGTAAGAAAATTATTGAAGATACTGAATATATTTTGATATTACAATTTAGTTGGATATTGTGCAAAGAATTCTATGTCATGGAACATAAAATAAGTTTAAGGCTTATTTAATTTTCCCATGAACAAAATCATTTGTGATCTTTTGTCAACAATAAGAAACATAAAAGGATGGTTTGCAATGAATCTCAATGGTGGTATCCTCACCATTGCACATCGAGTCATGATAACTGCTGCTGTCGCTGCTGCTGCTTCTGTACCCTCTTCATTGACCTCCACAAATGCTTTATGAAATACTTCACTGACAAAGAGAGGGCAATTGCTAATACCTGACAAATCAGCTTTCTGTTCGTCAAAAAGGTCAGCCATTCCTAAAGATGACAGTTGTTGTCTTAATGCAAAACTAGATTCCATTTTGAATTTTGGTAGCTTTACTTCAACTTTCCCAGAGTGGAATTGCTGGTTTTCTATAATAGACTGAAGAAAATCTGACGATAAACTTTTATGTAATGCTTCAATGCCATCAATCTGGTTTGGTAAGATTATAAACATACTCAGGCAAGAACCTTCATAAGGTAACTCTAGAATCTGGCAATCGTGTTTAGAATCCTGTCTCAAACTGAATGATTTATTTATAAACATCATATCAACTGAAACTTTCTCTGTTGAACTTTTGAAAAAATCTTCAGATTTTGTCAAACTGGGATTAAATTTATTGCTCCAGTTTCCTTTAAAATATATAGCATTCACTAAAACAAGAGCAGTATTAGAATTTAAATAACCATCAGGAATAATATCTTTGATTTTACCTTTTGTAATATTTTGAACCCAGTTATTAATTTTCGCAGCAGCATCTTTCGGTGCCTGGCCAAAATCCAAATTTTCACTGAGAGAATGATACATCTCCTTGATTTCTTCAAAATATTTAGTGAGTAACTCAAAATTAATGTTGACATACATACGGTTTGCAGTATGTAAGTCAAAATTTTTAATTTCTTCCAACAGACTAATATATTTTCTATGGGCATCGTGAACCACTTTTTTTGTTGATCCATCAATCTGGAGTGTTTTCTCCATCTGTGAAGCAGTATTTTGTCTGGCTCCAGCGTATACCATCAATAAAGCAACAGAAATACTGTAAGGAGATATAAATATATTTCTGTCTTCACCTTCATATGTTTTAAGGACATTGTACAAGTCATGTGTAAATTTAGTTAAAGATGAACCAACACTCAATACATTTTCATCCAATTTTTCAATATTTCTCGCCATAGTGTTTGATGTAACAAATATCTGAAATGGTAAATGAAAATAATAAACATTATTTTAGCTGTTCAAAACATTGTTCTGTAATAATATTTCAGAGAAATTTTTCATCAAACGGTTGTTTATTTAATACTTATTAGTATAGGTGCAGGAGTGGCTGTGTGGTAAGTAGCTTGCTTACCAACCACATGGTTCCGGGTTCAGTCCCACTGTGTGGCATCTTGGGCAAGTGTCTTCTACTATAGCCTCAGGCCGACCAAAGCCTTGTGAGTGGATTTGGTAAACGGAAACTGAAAGAAGCCTGTCGTATATTTGCATATATATGTGTGTGTGTCTGTGTTTGTCCCCCTAGCATTGCTTGACAACCGATGCTGGTGTGTTTATGTCCCCGTCACTTAGCGGTTCGGCAAAAAAAGAGACCAATAGAATAAGTACTAGGCTTACAAAGAATAAGTCCTGGGGGTCGATTTGCTCGACTAAAGGCAGTGCTCCAGCATGGCCGCAGTCAAATGACTGGAACAAGTAAAGAGAGAGAGAGAGATAAAAAGTGTTTTACCAGGTGCAGTATATACATTTACCCATTATTTAGACATTTTTTTTCTTTTTTTTGTTTAGGTATAGAGAGAAGTGAAACTCCATCCCACTATCAGAATTCATCTGCAACTCAAAGAACCATACATTAAATAACCCCAACAATCATCTAGAACTTAAAGAACTTTAGAATAAATAACCCGCTATGGTCAGCTGGAATAGTGTTGCAAAGGCAAAAATTAAAATGGGAAAAGCAGTGAGAGCAACTTATGCATAACAGAAAAACTAAATATATTAACTTCACAAGTAAACATATTTTTAGAAAGGAAAGAAACCTCCACCTGTCCCCAAGCCAATGCAGTCAAACCACATACTTTCAGGCACTTCTCTGGTCTTGAAAAATCTCAGCTGCAGCCTGTCCCACCCTCTACCTTTTCCTCCTCTATATAAATTATCTCCCTTGTTTTCTCACCCCCCCACCACCACCACCGACATTAATATATCCACTGGACACCCTAACAACTCCAACAATTTCCATATTAGGGGATGACTACATACTATAATCCCCTACCCTTTCTCTAATTTCCCCTTTTCCCTTCAACCCCTATATCAAACACCAAGGCCTTACAATCAAGACATCTACATCTATATCCATGTTTTTATTTTGGTTTCAAATTTTACCACAAGACCAGCAATTTCAAGGCAGGGTTTTGAGTTGATTACTTTGACCCTCCAGTGCTCAACTGGTACTTCTTTTATCGACCCCGAAAGGATGGACAGTAAAGTCAACCTCAGCAGTATTTGAATTCAGAATGTAAAGACAGACAAAAATGCCACTAGGCTTTAGTCCTGTAAAAGTTTTGATAGTAGTCATAGAGACTTTAGTCTCTCTATATCACCTTTCAGCAGCATTATAAATGAAGAGACATCAGAACAATTAACAATATAATAAAAATGTTTTATTTATGACGATGCTTGGTTTCACAATTCCTGTCATTCAGCTTAGCAGCCGCTGATTAAATTGTGGTTTGGTAATGGAAGGTTAAGGTCTTCCTTGATGCCTGCCAGAGAACAGTGTAAAAGTGCTTCGTGGAGGAGCGAGGTGTTGTCACGTAGAAGGTTGTGGCTCAACTCACTGAGATAATGAAAGTAACTGCTTAAGTACGAGTTTTACTACGCATGCGCAACTCGAGGGGCTTCCGGTTGTGAAGTCCTCTGCGCATGCGCAGAATAGTACTTCCTCAATGGCGGCTATAATTTCGCGCCACTACAGTCCAATGTACTAACAATTCTACCAACTCACTGCCTTTTCTGTGCTTTATATTGGAATGCATCTTATTACTTCAACATAAAAACCACATGGTGTCTACATAAAACAAGATGAACTGTCATGAACTTCCTTTAACTTCCTATGGCCAACACATTATTATGAAATAAAATATTAGCTGTCACAATCTGAGTGTTGCCCAATAGAGAAATATCTGTTCACAGGAGGAGTAATATGACACCAGACATGGACACATATGGAAGTTTCTTAATTGAAACAATTGTCATGTTGCTATACAACGGCTGTGAACTTCAAATGAAAGAATGTGGTGATATAGTAAGTAGGTGTTTGTAGTGTATGACCAGGGAAGGGGTGCATGGTAACTAACTCATACATGATCACCATCAATTGACACAGGGTGAAGGTGAACCCTGGCTCCACATGCCAGCTTTGAGTACTAAACATCCATCCATGCAGAATGTCTGATTGTTGAACTTTTACATTATTTTTCTAAAGACGTCCACAAACTCTCATTTCCTACTCCATCTACAACACCAAAAATAACTGAATCCTCAAAGACTACTTTTATAGATACCATTTATGCATCATACAATCGCAGTCTCCAATTGGTTTATTCCTTTATTAATTTTTCATTTTATTTGCTCATTTCACCTGTTGAACCATCCATGGGGTCCATTTTACTTCAAAACTCTACTTCGTCCAACTCACCTCATTTTAATGTCCACTTTTCCATACCTGTATGGGTCAATTGAAGGTAATTAATTCTGTCCTACCAAATTTTAAACCATCTCACTATAGAAACCAGTCTGTTGACATTGTTTTGTTTGCTAGTTTCCTTTGTGTCATGATTCACAATGAAAAGAAATACAACCATTAAAAAAATCAATATAAAGTGTTTCAGGTGAAGATGTTAAGTAATTTGAACTTCGCGTTAATAAGAGAAAAATCAATACTTTTCGCAAATAACTTATTCAAAACAACTTGCTTGCTTTTCTCAGCTGCTTGTAAACTCTTTCTGTGGATATAATTGTAAAAACTTTACACAAATCCCAACACAAATCTGAAATCAATCCTCGGTCAAGTCTGTATTTGGATAAGTCTTAACAAACATGTTAAAGAAACGAGATGGATTTGTCTTGCTGTTCATAGTTGTTACCCTACAAACTATAACAGGTATGTTTGTGTTTATACATACATACATATACACATACACATTCACCACTAATTTGTATTATATTTTAGTATACATACATGTAATATATTGTTTGTTTTTATGTTCAGTTATAATAAAAACAATTTTACTTTAATCTGATGGGTCACTCTATACTTTGTAGAGTACAAATTTATTAGTCTTAAGCAAGAATGCTGTTGACTGTGACTTCGAAGTTTTTGCAAGCTAAGCCATCATTGGATGCGAAGCATTAAAGTTAGTTTTAACTTCATATATTTTCTTTGGGTGTGTGGGTTTGAGTTGGGTGGTAATTAGGTTTTTGTGGTAGGTTGTTATGGACAAGTGTTTTGGAAAAATTTTTAATTGATTAAATTAGGGGTTATGTTAGTGTTAAGAGTTCATTCATGCATGTAGAATTTTGTCAGGTAAGCAGGTGTGAGAGTATTTTTATTGCTTTTGGTATTATTGGATTTAATCATTTTGCTTTGACAATGTAAAAATCAAAGGTACAAAGTCCAGTATTTAAGGACCATTAGTAATTGGGTGTGTCAACTTTGTTTTCCAAAAGGATGTAGGTGATAAGTTTAAACCCTTTAGCATTTAAACTGATCATATCCGTGTACCATATATGATGCCTGGACATTAGGGAAATATGTCCAAAACATCACCAATTGAGACTAAGGACATTATCCAACCATCTTGCTCTTGGTCTACCCCTATATCTCCTGCTGGTTGGCTCAGCTTGAAGAATCCATCTTGCAATTCTTTTCTGTAACCTCTTGAATCAGGGAAGTAGTGGCTCAATTGGAAGAGACTCCTTAATCTCTTAGCTATGTACCCTTTTGATTAACATTACTCCAGAAGTTCTTTGGGGGAACCTGTGTATCACATGTGACACACAGGACAGGTAAAGTGTTAAACTGACACCTGATCAATCAAACCTTAGTCATAAAACAAAGGTAGAAGTTTCAATAAAACTATTCACGTGATCTCACTTTGTTTATTCAGATAAATAAGAATTAGGCCAGACTAATGCAAATAGCAGAGAGAACTGGAATAATAAAGAAATATAACTGAGCAATAGAAAGGAAATAATGTAGGTTAGGGTTGATGAAATAGTTGGGCTTTAAAATTGGAGATTGAATACGTGAATCACATGAAAATGAAGGCCATGATGGAATTTTGTTGTATATTGAAAAGACTGGGTAAGCTAATATAATGGAGAACTGTACAAAGGAATTTCGTTGAGATTTGCTTTAAAAATATACTGCAATACAATAAAGAAAGGCAAATTAAATGTTTCTCTGTGATTATACAATATATTTAGAGCATGGCATTTATTCATTTATTTCTGAAATTATATAACCAAAACATCGTGAGAAAATCTCAGAAATTCTTTGCTAAGCAAATATTTCAACTCATTTCTTTTAATCTGATTACGAATTAATCAACCACTCACATTTTATAAGCTAATCAATTATCCATATGTTATCAGTTAATCCATCCATTTTGTCTGTCCACTATTCCTGGAAAGGTTGTGGAGGTAGAGTACTTATGCACCTCTTTCATAGGGTCCTATCAGAAGTAACCGTTATTAGACTTTGCAGCTGGATTCCTAAGCATGTCCAATTGAGATAATGGATATTATTCATCTCATTCTTGGTGTGCTCCCAGGTTTCCTGCAAAATTCTAATCACATTCCCAGAGTGCCAGAGCTGCAGAGAAGAAGCAACTCAACATTGAAGAGACAGAGAGACTTCCTGATTTCCATACTTTGCACCAATAAGTAGCATTACTCCAGAGATCCTTGAAAGGAACTCCATTTTAGACATTGTATTTGTGACTACTCTTTCAGTATTCAACGGACAACCATAGATGAGGATAGACAACGGAAACCAAATTGAAGACAGCAAGTTTGGCATATCTACCAACCTTTCCTTTTATGAGAATCACATGCCAGAGCTGGTGCATTAAGCTTATCAATCAGTCATATATTATAAGTAAATCAATAATCAAATATTCATTTATTTAACTTTATTTCTTAGATCTGCTCAACCAGAAAGCTACAGCCTTATTTTAAATAGAATTTTATCAGGTATATTTCCAATGCCAGAGGTTGGGTAACTTGTTGGGGTATTAGGGGAGAATCACAACTGTCTAAGAAACTGTGTGATGTGGTTTCTGTGCTAAGAAAAATATATATTTTTTTTTTGGCTACTTGCTAAGTCTGGAGGAAGGGGCAGCGCCGATGACACTTGTGGGCACTCCAAAACTGGTGAGCCTGATTGCATTAATGTTCTAATCAGAATGTTGCAGATGAACACTGGAAGGAAGAACATGAGCAGGAAGAAAATTCCGAGGGGAGAATGTTCAGAGGGGAAAAAAGATTGGGTGCACTAGTAGGTGCAGAGGTCAGAAATAGAGATCCTTGAATGAGAGGTGGCAAGGTGAGTGAGTCAGAGATGACTGGGTGGTGGAGAAATGAGTGGATCAGCCAACTTAGAGGAGATGAGGCTGTTATAATAGTGATAGAAAAGACAAAGAGAGCAGAGACAGAGCAGCTGTGGGGCCAGAGACAGAAGTGATAGAATATCAATTAGCTGAGGTCCCATCTTAGAACGGGGTCCAGGATGTCAGTAGTATCATTCTTGATGTTGGAGTGGTACTCCATTTTAAGCTTCACACGAGTCTTTTGGAGTGTCGGTAGCTGTTGGGGCCTGAAACATTTTCTGGCTCCAAAGTGGGCTTAGCTATATTCATGATGTGCTTTCACCAAAATAGATCCTCAGTGATAATCAAGTCAAAAATCTGGAGTGACTGTGAAAACTCTGAGTGATACTCATGTTATGAGAACGTGGTGCTGTAGTGTTTTCTTAATATGAGGGAGTGCTTGAATTTTTTTTTTTTTTTTAATGTTAAAAGAGACATGATTGGTATGGCCTTGGGTGTCTCTCTTTTACTCTTTTACTTGTTTCAGTCATTTGACTGCGGCCATGCTGGAGCACCGCCTTTAGTCGAGCAAATCGACCTCAGGGCTTATTCTTTGTAAGCCTAGTACTTATTCTATCGGTCTCTTTTTGCCGAACCGCTAAGTTACGGGGGACATAAACACACCAGCATCGGTTGTCAAGCAATGCTAGGGAGACAAACACAGACACACAAATATACACACACACACACACATATATATATATATATATATATATATATATATATATATATACGACGGGCTTCTTTCAGTTTCCGTTTACCAAATCCACTCACAAGGCTTTGGTCGGCCCAAGGTTATAGTAGAAGACACTTGCCCAAGTTGCCACGCAGTGGGACTGAACTCGGAACCATGTGGTTGGTAAGCAAGCTACTTACCACACAGCCACTCCTGCGCCTTAAAAAATTTTATAAAATCAACACAGATTTGGCTTGTGATATACACATACTCAAAGTCTTGTTCTAAATGAATCTGAAGCTGGCAAGGTGAAATACACAATCATCCTTTCATTATTGTTCTTTAGAATAAAGCAGCAGCTGGCAGAATTATTAACACACCAGACAAAATGCCTAACAACACTTCATCTGTCATTACGTTCTGATTTCAAATTCCACTGAAGTTAACATTGCCTTCCATTCTTTCAGAGTCAATGAAATAAGTACCAGTTGAGCACTGGGGTCAATGTAATCGACAAGCACACTCCCCTAAAACTTTTCTGGCCTTGTGCCTATAATAGAAAGGATTATTGTACTTCTGAGGTCAAAGACTTCTAAAGTACAGTAGTGTTTGTGAACGAGTAAGATAACCACAGAGAAAGTAAGTGTAATAAGATAAGTAGATAGTGAGTAATAATCAGATGGGATAATCAGATGAGAAAGAAAGGCTTCATTTTGCTAACTGATCTCACACTGGTAACTAGGTTTCCCTCCTTATAATTAATAATAGTTATTGTTATTTCTACCATTGACTTACTTCTCTCTCTCTCTCTTTTTACATACATATATAAAAGCTAGTGTCACTACCTCTATCTTTCCCACTATATGAGCCAGTGTTCTCCCCACTCTCTCTCTCTCTCATATATATATATATATATATATATATATATATAGACAGAGAGAGAGAGAATGAGATATAGTCGAAGCAACAGAGATACTCAAGGGCTGAGAGTTTTGTGTGTTAGTAGCAATGATCTCACTCTCTCTCTCTCTCTATATATATATATATATGTAGAGAGAGAGAGAGAGAGAGTCTCTCTGTTGCTTCTGCTCTATATATCTCTATATCAGAGAACTCACTAGAGCTGACGGCATGGGAAGAAAAAAAAACACCCCGTATATGATGTAAAGTGGTTGGCATTAGGAAGGGGGCATCCAGCTGTAGAAACAATACCAAAGCAAAAGTAAAGGAGCACAATGCAGTTCTTGGACCCATCAGACCTTATCAACTCATCCAACCCATGCCAACATGGAACATGGACAGTAAATGATGATTACTTAATAGTTCTATTGTAATTGCTGATCTAAATATTGCTTTAAAAAGATTTATGAAGCTGCTTCAAGGTGATAATTTTGGGGTGAGAATACAATTAAATCAATTATGGAATTAATGAATAAGTTTTTGGTGTTCATTATTAATTTGGTCTCAAATTATTTTGTGCTTGTGGAATTCTTAAATAAACTAAATTGCACTTTTTAATTTTTATAGAAATTAATAGCAGGAAGATGAAATCATCTAACCAGCACCAAGAGATTAAAAACCTGGCTGCATCAATTGATTATTTTACATCCAGCCTTTTTCAAGATATGGTCATAGGAATCAACGAAAATGTCTTCATGTCCCCCTTCAGTGTTGCTACCATTTTATCAATGGTTTATTTGGGAGCAAAACAAAACTCAGCTGAACAGTTGAAAAATGTTTTGAATGTAACTTCAACACCAAATGCATTAGCTTTGGCTTATAAAAAATATTTTTCAGTTCAGAAGAATTCAAATGAAGCTAACATGAGTAAATCGGTAAATCGTTTGTATGTTGATGATAAATTCCCAATATTGAAAAGCTATAAGCACAAGATTTCAAACTATTTTTTTACGGACATTAAAAATGTAGATTTCATAAAAAAGGCTGAAAGAATAAGAATTGATATTAACAAGTGGGTTAAGAAAGAGACTTATAACGAAATCACAGATCTGTTACCAAGTAAAAGTTTGTCCTCTGATACAGTGCTACTTCTCGTTAATGCCATGCACTTTGAAGGAATGTGGGCTGAAAGATTCCCAGAAAAAGTAACGTCATCTAGAGAGTTTCATTTAAGTTCTGGCAAGACTATATCTTATGATTCTATGTTTATATCTGAAGATTTTAATACAAAAATAAGCCATAACTATAAAGCTGTAGAGTTACCTTACATGGGGGAGAAATTTAGTATGTTTGTAATTCTTCCTAATAAAATGGATGGTCTTGCTGCTTTAGAGAAGGAAATTAATGCAGAATTTCTCAAAGAAATTAAAGAGAGAAAAGGGTTTAAACAATTATCTCTCGAGTTATATTTACCAAAGTTTCATTTTCAAAGTGCTTTCGAGTTATCAGATACTTTACAAAATCTTGGTCTTTCTGATATTTTTGATGCCAGCAAAGCCAATTTATCAGGAATAAGTAGTCGGAAGAATTTGTATGTGAATAAATTCTTTCATAAAACATTTATTGATGTAAATGAAAAAGGAACAGAAGCTGCAGCTGCAAGCGGAGAAGTGGTAATTAATCCAGTATCAGCCCAGACGGGAACAATATTTGATGTTAATCACCCCTTCATATTTTTAATTGCTGATAGAAGAATTAAAATGATTTATTTCATCGGCAAGGTAACAAACCCAGCAGATTAAAAACGTTTCCCTTCCCATCACCCCATCAAAAAATGGTAATATGATAGACCTTACAACATTATAGAGTCTTAGAATTTTAACAAAGTAGATTTGATTGAAATTATTCAAAAACTCTATATGGAATATCAAATAAAAAGTTTTAAAAATACATTGAAAGCTATGTAAGAGTTTGTTCATTTTTATTTGGTCACCATCACTGGTGAAAATTTTCAATTTTTATCTTGATGTCAAAAGAATTTATAAATTTATGAGAGGACATGAATTAATTCCTTTTTGGAATTGGCTCTCAAAGCACACATAAATCTATAAATAACAGCACATAAGTATTCGGTTGAAAAAAATCATGGATAGCAAAAGACAGAGGCTGCCTTCAACATTTTCCATCCCAAAGAACTTTTCAATCCAGTATTTACTTGCCTTTATTTATAGCTTTATGTCAGTTTCAAGAACCAATTTCAAAAAAAGAGCAATCTCTGAGTTTTTTTAAATTTTAAATGAGAGATTGTTATCAGAGACTAAGAAAATAAAACAATTTAAAAGATTATGTAAATGATATACAGCAATCATAATGGGTAGCAATAGATAAAAGAGACAAGTGATATGTGGTAGTGATAAATAGACAAGTGATTTGTCTGGATGTATCTGTGGTAAGATTTAGTTTTGTGAAGTGGAGACTTTTATTAATGCACTAATTCTGTTTATTACATAGTTGTGATATATTTTAGTCTTTAGACACATGGAATTTATTTAAAAAATGATATTCCTTACTCGACACAGTGCATAACTCAGAGACCAAGGGAGTCTCTTCAGGTTAAGCCGCTACTTCTCCACACCTGCGCTAATAATAAATTATGTTGTTGTTGGCACTCCGTCGCTTACGACGTCGAAGGTTCCAGTTGATCCGATCAACGGAATAGCCTGCTCGTGAAATTAACGCGCAAGTGGCTGAGCACTCCACAGACACGTGTACCCTTAACCTAGTTCTCGGGGATATTCAGCGTGACACAGTGTGACAAGGCTGGCCCTTTGAATTACAGGCACAACAGAAACAGGAAGTAAGAGTGAGAGAAAGTTGTGATGAAAGAGTTCAGCAGGGTTCGCCACCATCCCCTGCCGGAGCCTCGTGGAGCTTTATGTGTTTTCGCTCAATAAACACTCACAACGCCCGGTCTGGGAATCGAAACCGAGATCCTATGACCGCGAGTCCGCTGTCCTAACCACTGGGCCATTGCACCTCCACTATAATAAATTATATTGATGGAAGAACAGTTGGAATTCACTAAAAGTGACGTCTGTTATTGAGTTTCTAATTACAAAAGTTAATTTTTAAAAAAAGAATTCCATCGATGGAAATGGGTTGTTCCAGTATTATACAACACCTAGATCGTTTCTAATTATTAGTTTGTTTTTATTGAAATAACAGTTGTTCATTGAAAGTTATATTAAAGTTTGGCGGAGGTAAAAAAAAAAATACGTACACCATCCGTTTTCGGTGTAACAAAAACCCTAACCCTTATCCTAATCGCTAAACACCGGGTGTACGTATTCTTTACTTTCCCCTTACAGTTTTATAGGAAGTTATAAAAAAAAACAAAAAAAAACAAACTGTGTCCATTATCGAATATCTGAAATACACGTACCTGTTGGTGTTGTAGCCTGTTGTTAAATATTATTAACGAAGTGATAGAAGGGCAGAGACTGAGTATTTATTAATAGACTTAATCTTCGCTCGTTTCAAAGTACAAACTTACAAAACTATATAGTTGTCCGTCTTGATGAAAATTAAAAGAAATGTAAATGAAACAATTGGTAAATAAGAATCGAAGTTGTATACTAATGAAGTGACAGACACTGTCGTTTTTTAATTTATCCAACGTTAAAACCCACGATTTTGCACGGATCGAGATTTTTTTTTCAATTTAAAGTAGTCGGACCAGTCACAGGGTGACTGTTTAGAAGGAAAAGCTATAATTAGATTATTTGACAAAAACTGCGAGGGAGTGATGTCATTGGATTTTCTTTTATCGGGGATATTTCTCATCATTCACCGTACCAAAACTATTTGTTACCGTTGATTTGAGATCGTTTCAACGAAATTCATTCTCTGAAATCTACTATGCATTAAAAAAACTCAAAAAGAACACGCAAATAAATACAGAAAAAATTAGAAAACTCCTAAATATGCCGTAGCAGTATCTTTTATTTTAATAAAGCCGCAGAGAGGTTTTAAACTCTTTTGGAAAAATATAAACAGTAACGGTATACTTATAAGTGTCCCAACTATCACTGAATTGGTTCCTCATAACTTTCAGAAAAATTGGTATTTTGGTTTTCCTTTTTCCAATGAAAATTTCTACGGCGAACACTTTTCAGGAAAATGGCTTTTTTAATTTTTTTTTTTAATAAAAATTTCTACAAATTCTGTTCGGGGTACTATTCAAGAAGAGTGGTCCCATTCAAGAAGAGTGGTCCCAGTGCGCGCACTCTCACACTCGCGAAAGCGAGTGTGACTAGTCATGCGCAAAACAAGTATGCGAGTTTTTTTGGTGATAAATAAAAGATAAAATTGTCAACTTTATTATATTCATTATATATATTGTTTCCGGTATAAATTAATATTGACACATTGGAAGAAAAAAAAAATTGCCGGTATGCCACATCAGATAGTTTGAGAAGCACTGTTACGTATGAAAATGAAATTTCCATATAATCGGAATCTATTAAAAAATGAATTATCCACATACAAAACATTGGGATACCCAAAAAAGTCAAATAACCTCCAAATTAAACGTGGGGAACCCTCTTCCTGGAAGACTTCTTGTTGACATTCTTCAAATGAAACTTCTTCGAAGCTGAGCCATCAAACAACACAGAACTTACCATTCTTTTCTAATTTATGAACGCTTCTCAACGATACAAGCCTCGCTTGTGACCGTTCGATCTGCTAGAGAGAACAGCAGTTCAATCTCCCTCAAATCGCATCCTACTGACTTGGGGGAAGAACACATTTGAAAATTTAGTCAGTCCTACGTAGCCCTAAAATAACGGGATGGTCGTTGCTGGAGAGCTTTTGACACTAAGTGTTCTCAATTAGAACTAGCTTGTGATTAAACAATAAACACCGTCTTGGTAGTTCATATATAGTAACATAATAGGGATCTTCCTGATTGGGCGGGCGCCAC
>NC_068999.1:47210330-47211247 GCF_001194135.2 Octopus bimaculoides
CTTTTTATGAAAACAAGTGGCGCCCGCCAAATCAGAAGGATCCCAAAAGTGGATAAAACAAATTCTCATACGGGAGGGGGGGAGATTCTAACTGGGGGATGCTGAGCACCCCATAGCTACGTGCCTGATTGTGTGCACGTGCTTGTCTTTATGTGTGTGTCTGTGAAGAGAGAAAGAGAGAGAGAGAGAGCGTGACAACGTAAAGAGAAGCAACGCAAACGCAAAATTATTTTCCAGGGGCAATAACTTTCTCTAACTTCTTCAGGGTGATGTATATTTATCCCCCTTAGTATTTATACCGATTGCAAAGACTCCAGTTTGTTTTAAGAATAATGTAAAGTCAATTCTAGCAGGATTTCAAATGAGAACTATGGTAAACGAAACTAACTTCGGTTAATACAACGGGAACGTGGGTAGAGGAGTTCGGAAAATTCACAAGATCCGAATTTTTCCCTTGTAACTTTTAGGAAAATGGGGCTTTTTATCAATGAAATTTGATAGAAATACCTTTCAAACGGCAAACATGACAATTATAAAGAAATTTGTGGAGAGAATCTTTTCCAAGAGATGGAGAGTGGACTTGGGCAAATACACAAGATCCGAACTATTTCCTCGTAACTTTAAGGATAATTGAGATCTTTCAGTCTTGTTTGATATTTCCGTCTTGTTTGATGTTTCTCTCTTGTTTAATCTTTCTGTGTTGTTCGACCTTTCTGTCATGTTTGATCTTTCTGTCTTGTTTGGTATTTCCGTCTTGTTTGATCTTTCTGTCTTGTTTGATATTTTCATCTTGTTTGATCTTTCTGTCTTGTTTGATATTTTCGTCTTGTTTGATATTTCCGTCTTGTTTGATCTTTCTGTCATGTTTGATCTTTCTGTCATGTTTGATCTTTCTGTCTTGTTTGATATTTTCATCT
>NC_068999.1:47211257-47214639 GCF_001194135.2 Octopus bimaculoides
GATATTTTCGTCTTGTTTGATATTTCCGTCTTGTTTGATCTTTCTGTCATGTTTGATCTTTCTGTCATGTTTGATCTTTCTGTCTTGTTTGATATTTTCATCTTGTTTGATCTTTCCGTGTTGTTTGATATTTTCGTCTTGTTTGATAGTTTCGTCTTATTTGGTATTTCCGTCTTGATTGATATTTCCGTCTTGATTGATCTTTCTGTCTTGTTTGACATGTGTGTCTCGTATGATTCAGGTGACTGGTTTTTTCTTGTTTCCACTTGTAAATTTACGAGATGAACTTTTATATGGGTAAACAACTTCTCTGACTTCTTCTCTTTTAAATGAAACTTCAAATTATTCAATCCACTGTTGTGAAAATTTTCCTCATGTAAAAGCTTAAATCTGAAACAAAATAAATATATCCTGATAAAACAACATTTAATTCAGTGATATTATGCATACGATATACATGTATAATATAAATATAATTCACCCACCCACACACATATTATATACACAAACATACATATGTGTATATGTATGTGTGCATATATATATATGTGTGTGTGTGTGTGTGTGTGTAATATATATATACATACATATATATACATAAGAATAATAATAAATGGAGCAAAACGCATATAATCAATAAGTTCCTTTAATTCCTACACATGTTTCAAAAATTATATGCACTCTACTCCAGAGGAATAAGAGATGCTGGTTTATACATATAATTTTATCTTCAGGGAACCATTTTACAAATGCAAGACTTGTGCTGAATGCTAAGATTAAGTATGAGGAATAACACTATATAGCTAAGTTTAAACTAGCTTCCTGCCTCAATAATAATAATAATAATAATCCTTTCTATAATAGGCTCAAGGCCTGAAATTGGGGCAGGGGCATAGTCAATTACATTGAACCCACTGTATAACTGGTACTTATTTATCAACCCCACCAAAAGAAAGAAAGGCAAAGTTGACCTCAGTAGAATTTGAACTCAGAGCATAAAGACGGACAAAATGCTGCTTATTTGTCCACATTGTTTTGAATTAATCATGCATTATCTTGTAGCTTTGAAATTTTGAAGAATTTTGAAGAATTTTGAAGAACTATTAATTTTTAAAGCATCTGTTATCTATTAGCCATGAAATCCCTGTGACATACAGAAATCCATAAAACCCCAGAGACGTTTATATCCATCTTTTAACCATTCTTATTGGATTTCATAACTATAGATGAGGGACGCTCTGTGATATGGATAGTGTTGACTACTTTTAATTCATATGATCTTGATTAACTAATTAGCATTTTTCTCTCTATTCCCTTATCAATTTTTTTGCAAATTATACTTACCTGTCTTTATTTGGCACTTCTTGAATATGTTTTAGCATAGTATAGCATGCAACCAGTAGTGAGTGACGATGAATATTATAGCTGTGACGCACAATTCTGAAAAATAGAAATCAGTCACTGAATATTTTTAATATTGGCAATTGATGAACTGAAATATATTGAGTGAAAAAGCAATTTTATATTATGATCTCTTTGCAGCTTCTACTGACCAGTCTTTCTTCCTTCTACAAAACGGTGGGTAATCATGCAGCTCTATTACAAGAATCTACTCTGTCCCCACCCCCTCTCGCTCTTTCTCTCTCATACTGTATCACCTCAATCCCCAGCATAAAGCCCCCATTCTCCATCTTCCGCCAAGGGGTTTGTAGTCTTACAAGCTGTGTTGCAAACTCACTTGTGCTGGTGGCATGTAAACAGAAAAGCACCTGGCACACTCTGTAAAATGGTTGGCTTTTAGAAAGGGCATCCAGCCACAGGACCCATTTCAAAGTAGACATTAGAGCACAATGCAATCCTTGGACTCACCAATCAGATCCTGTCGACCCATCTAACCTATACCAGCATGGAACTCAGATATTAAATGCTGCTGCTGTGGTTACTGAAGACGTTGATGATGATGATGATGACAACAGAAAAACTCTGCCATGGATGAGGGAAATTCTGTGAAATATTTGGTATTGGCATCAAATTTATAGTACTTAAGGGAATGTTTGGAAGACATTCAGGGAAAAGATGGCTAAGTTTGGACAGAAAACTTCATTGATTTGTGTTAATGTAAGTTAATGTAGAATTCTTTATTCTTTACTTGTTTCAGTCATTTGACTGCGGCCATGCCGGAGCACCACCTTTAGTCGAATCAAATCGACACCAGGACTTATTCTTTGTAAGCCTAGTACTTATTCTATCGGTCTCTTTTTGCCGAACTATTAAGTTACAGGGCCCTAAATACACCAGCATCGGTTGTCAAGCGATGTTGGGGGGACAAACACAGATACACAACATATACACACATACATATATATATACATATATACGATGGGCTACTTTCAGTTTCCATCTACCAAATCCACTCACAAGGCTTTGGTCGGCCCGAGGCTATAGTAGAAGACACTTGCCCTAGGTGCCACGCAGTGGGAATGAACCCGGAACCATGTGGTTGGTAAGCAAGCTACTTACCACACAGCCACTCCTGCGCCTATTAGATATAGATAATGATTTCAACAGACAAAAAATAGTTAAAGACAGAATAAGCTTCATAATGTAATGTTTTTGTACATTTTACCTTTGATTGTTATGATGATGAAGATGATGATGATGCTGATGACAAGGATGATGACGATGATGATGGCCATCATTATAATTACCATCACCCGCATCATCATCCTCAACACTACCATCACCATCCATCTGTGTGTGTGTGTGTCTTTGTATGTATGTATGTATGTATGTATGTATATATATATATATATATGTATGTATATAGTCTGTCAAGTGGTTGGCATTAGGAAGGGCATCCAGCTGTAGAAACCACGTGAAAGAAGATATTAGAATTTGGCACAGCATTCTTCCTTATCTGTTCATGTTAAACCATTCAACCCAGAGCAGTATACTGAAAGAGATATTAAATGATGATGATGATGATGACAATAACTATGGTTGACATTATAAGAATGTAGTAAGATTTGAGAGAACATCTGGAAAGCGGACCTTAAACGATGATGATATATATATATATATATATATTATGATTGATCGTTGACTGAACACTATTCAATTTTTTTTCTCCGTGTTTTTCTCCTTGTCTCCGTATTCTTTCTGTTGAAGAGCGTAGCTCGAAACGTCAAAGACTTTCCGTATTCCCGAGCGTCATACTAATATATACTTTTGTTATTTACACCACCTGTCCTCGTCTGTTGTTATTATTTGTATATTCTCCCATATATATATATATATGTATGTATGTATTTATATGTATATATATATATATATATATGTATATATATATATGTATGTATATATATATATGTATATATACTTA
>NC_068999.1:47215845-47216443 GCF_001194135.2 Octopus bimaculoides
AAGAAGGGATAGAGAGGCAGGCATAGAGGATGAAGGGAGATAATTTAGTGGTCCAGTTGGGGTGGGGGGATCAGTGTAAAGTGTGAGTGAAGAGAATGACATTTAATGGATGAAGAATGACTGACAAGTGAAATGGTTTCCAATAGCAAGAAAAAGTGGGATGCTTGCAAGGATAGGAAGCTGCGGGGAGAGTGATGAGATGTGATGGGATAGATATTCAGAGGCATTGGGTGAGGTTCCCATTTGTGCATATACATTTGTGCATATACATATGCATGGTACACAGCAATTTTTGTTTGCCTAGACTGGAACCAGACTTAAGAGACCAAAAGGTATCAGTTGCTCTCTGCAGCCTGAAAGATATTTCATCATCCAAGAACAGCTGAATGTGCTGCCCAGGTAACTGGTTTGTGGCCAAGAATGTTTATGTCACATAGCCAACTGAAAATGGTGTTTCCTGGGGCTAAATAGCAGTAGTACTTTCCCCCTTTCCTGGGACTGCCACATTAAGTTGGCAACAAACCATCACTTTATTGTGCTGCTACTGTATAAATCTCTTAGAGATTTAGAAATGCAATATTACTAATTTTATATATAT
>NC_068999.1:47216841-47218192 GCF_001194135.2 Octopus bimaculoides
TCTAATTGAGCACACTTAGTGTCAAAAGCTCTCCAGCAATGACCATCCCGTTATTTTAGGGCTACGTAGGACTGACTAAATTTTCAAATGTGTTCTTCCCCCAAGTCAGTTGGATACGATTTGAGGGAGATTGAACTGCTGTTCTTTCTAGCAGATCGAACGGTCACAAGCGAGGCTTGTATCGTTGAGAAGCGTTCATAAATTGGAAAAGAATGGTAAGTTCTGTGTTGTTTGATGGCTCAGCTTCGAAGAAGTTTCATTTGAAGAATGTCAACAAGAAGTCTTCCAGGAAGAGGGTTCCCCACGTTTAATTTGGAGGTTATTTGACTTTTTTGGGTATCCCAATGTTTTGTATGTGGATAATTCATTTTTTAATAGATTCCGATTATATGGAAATTTCATTTTCATACGTAACAGTGCTTCTCAAACTATCTGATGTGGCATACCGGCAGTTTTTTTTTCTTCCAATGTGCCAATATTAATTTATACCGGAAACAATATATATAATGAATATAATAAAAGTTGACAATTTTATCTTTTATTTATCTTGTAAACAATTAATACAATATTACATAAGCATTTTATAATGTTTCTTTTCTGGAAACTCGCCGACTACGGGCAGCTGATGGCTCGCGGACCGGCACCGGTCCACGGACCACCATTTTGAGTAGCACTGGTATATAACATATAAACATGTATATCTTTTAGAACATTGTCATTTTATAAGATTTTGCTGGCAAATTCCTAAATTAACATAAACATTTATTTTATATGAAAGAAAATTACTGGAGAACTTCTAATTCTTCCAAATCTTTCTGCTTAAACAATTGAAATCATTTGTGGGGGATTTTTTTTTTATTACAGCAACTGGTCGTACACCACAAGGTATAACGGAACCTACTGAAGCAGGCATGCTCTATATTTTATTAAATTATTTCATGGAAAAATCTGTTTACACACACACACACGGCAGGCAGGCCGCGTGGTCAGGAAGTTCGATTCGCAACCACATAATTTCGGGTTCAGTACCACTACATGGCATCTTCGTGTCTTTATAATCATGGGTCATTCAATACTTTTAAAGTGAATTTTGTATGTAAGTATGTATATGAGTGTATATATCTAGGCGTGTGTGCGTGTATCTCTGTCCATCGCTCCATTAACGCTTGATAACCGGTGCTAGTTTGTTTACGTCCCTCCTCTTTACGTAACAATTCGGCAAGAGACCGACATAAGCACTGAAGATGGTTCCATCGACTAACACTACAATGCGGTGCCCCTGCATGGCTGCAATCCAACTACCGAAAATAAATAAAAGAATCTTAAAAGTATTTTATATATATATATATAT
>NC_068999.1:47219319-47239741 GCF_001194135.2 Octopus bimaculoides
ATTAAAAGTTTAAATTTTAAAAAATTATATGAACTTCATCAGTCAATCCTATTTAAATCTGTGATTTCTTTTAATTTCGCTTCACATAATGCTTGTTTATAAAAAAATAACTTGTGCAATCAGAAGTAAAACCTGTTTCTTTAGTGATCAATAACCTGCTTTCAGTAGATCTTATAATATTATCAGTTGACTTACTAATAACTACCAACATCACGGAAAGGTTTTCCACACGTTTTATTTAAATATGATGCTTGAATGGGTGTAATTCTATAGATTATTGATACCTGTATTATTGTCAGAGCCAGCTTGGGTCGTGTTACTGTCCCGTCTGGATACCCAACTTTTAAAGAGAAGTGCAGTCAATTGTATCAATAACAATGTACTGGTAATTGTTTTATCGACCCGGGGCGGGGACTAAAATTTGACGCTCGCCTTATTTGAACTCCTAATAATAAAACATTAAATTAGATACTAGAGCTGCCTACTAATTGATATTTCATTTTCAACTTCGTCTTACGAAATGTAAGAATCTGTTTCTCGTAATTTATTCCCAAAAGTCAAAAAGATGGTAATTATTAAAAGGCACTGATGTATAATTTTCTGTCAGTATATATATATATATATATATTAAAAATGGGGGAGGCCGGTTTATGGGATTACTTTAGGTTTCCCGTCCTTAAAGGGTTTAGCTTTATGGCGTATCGTCAGATCCCAAAACCTGTTGGCCCATAACCTCTTGAAAATATTTTGGTTAATGTTTACATAATATGGTTTATTTTTAATATTTAGAGAGAGAGAGAGAGAGAGATATCTTGAACGAATGTGAGCTTATGACAGCAGCTCTACTTGTTATGCTCGATATCTCATTAGGTACAAACACCGATTTTCTGGACACTGATTTTCCGGAACCTCTTATGTTCTGCACTAATTCACGAGTAGGAACTTCAAATTCCCGCGGCCGCTAGAATAGTTTACTGATACCTTGCGCAGTACAGAATTAATGAACATGTATCATTTATACTAATTTACAAATACCTGTATGCCATTTAATTACGTAAGTAAGCTTAATATTTGTTTAATTTTCAGTGTGACCACTCTGGGTTCGGAAAAATAAGTAAGCCTAATCCGGAATGGATTTGGAACCAAAGTTTCTGGGAAATCAATGTTGTTTCTCTACTAGATAATAAAAGTACACGTACTATAATATTAATTGTTACATTATTTGGCAAACGAAAGATCGCCTATTATTTCAGGTATTGCACAAGAGAAATGGATACTTTTGGTGTAAAAGTGTGACAATTATAAATCGTAAAAACAGATAAGGTCTGCCGTGCGATGATGAGGAAAAGATAGGGGTAGTATTTTGGGGGATAGAAATGACATCACGGGGAGAAAAGTTAGTAAAAATGTCACGTTTCATTTAAGTCCCTTAGATCGTAGGAGTAATTGTCAGTATGTGTCTTGTACACAACGACATCATTAATTAATGACATCACACGTGTAAAAAAATCTTTCATAAAAACAATGAAAGAAAAAGCGAAAACAACTGAAAAATGTGTTGATTTTTTCCGTCTTCTTCTGGATCCAATATTTTCGTTCTCGAGTTTAAATTAACATTTTAATTTTTAAATCACATTAGACTGTCACCTGCCTACTGCCAATCTTAGAGTGTCCCTGTTAGGGACTGCCCTCTCTTTTACTGATTCTGAGTGAAAAATAAATCCAAAAATTTGAATACAAAATTAAAATTTTAAAAAGTCCGGATTTTTATTTTAGGACGGTAGCATACCTACACAAGTGTGCTCCACCAACTTTGTTTCCTCGTAACTTTCAGAAACATCGATATTTTTAATGTTATTGCATGCGCAATCTTAGTAATATAAGGCTATTCTTTTGTAAGTTATCCTGGTGGTTGAAACAATTGGGAATGTGTATCCTATATGATGCTTGGACTCCTGTGTCATCTAAAAGCTTGGGCATTGAACAGTTGTCTAGGTTTAGGGACCCAATGCTGGTCTATGTATACTGTAGCTTACTGTCAATACGTATATACTATAGGACTAAAATGCTGTTAAGACGTTCCTGATGGACGCTAGGGAAACATGTATGTATCACATGTGATATATAGAGCAGCCTACTTTCTATCACACATAACAGTCTAGGTATTACAATGCATAGGCATAGTTATTTCGGTAAATTTTGGGAAGTACCGCCGCACGAGTTTCACTAAGAAAAAAAAATACCTCGGATTTTTTGCCTGGAATTAAGTACCCTCATCTCCTAATGTGCCGCAAACCCCTTATTTTTTTTTCGAAAAAAAAAAAAAAAAAAAAAGAGTGGGTGGGAAACGGATCCCGCCCCCATTCCGGAATCGTTGAAAAATTTTTTTACGTTGAATGAATTACGGTGATCGTCTAATATGCCACAAAATACTATTTTTGGTGCGGTAATTTCATCACCCCGTCACCTCCAGCATTT
The DNA here is from genome assembly GCF_001194135.2 of Octopus bimaculoides. Taxonomy (NCBI): domain Eukaryota; kingdom Metazoa; phylum Mollusca; class Cephalopoda; order Octopoda; family Octopodidae; genus Octopus; species Octopus bimaculoides. Next base: position 47,221,798 of record NC_068999.1, read on the forward strand.
TACAGAAAAACGCTTTCGAGATTATGGATTACATGGTTCGTTATTAAATATGTATTTACTAGTTGACCCGATGTGGACCCGTTGAATATATGAGGCCCTCATTAGTACAACTACACATCAGCCTTCTTACAAAGTTTACATAACGGTCATACACCACCATATTTTCCACTGTTCATATATAACTGATACCATACACCATTTCAGTTATATATATATATATACATCCAACCTGGAATTATATCTCGAGTCATTCTGAGGTCTTGCAGTAGCAGTTAAGCTAAACTTTACTGATGAGGTCGAAACATGCTCCTGGAGTTATCCTCATATTTCCAAATATCAGACTTACTTCCCAATGTCCGCTATTTTTTCAGAAAGATTTCAGATTTGCCTCCCTTGTTTTTTGTTAATCCAATTTGTTATTTTGATAATGATTTTTCTTGACATTTCGTAGCTTATTACATCAAATATGTTTGTGCCCACTTTACTATTCAAATGACTGGAAAAGGTAATAAAGTTGGCCACCAGGAGGTAGCGAACAGTAGGGTGAGGGGTTCAAATAGAAGATGAGAGTCTTCAAATATTCAGAGTTGATGAATGAATCAACCTCTCCGGGCAGCTTGCCTGAACCAAACCAATTTTTTCCTGCCAGACGTTCTGACCAAGTGATGAGGTACGAACATCTGGCTTCCGTTTTAGTCACATTGGTCTTTTGCTAACTAAATATCTCTTTGCACATGCTATGACTACAGATGACAGCAGTAGTTCAGTAACTGAGTTGGTTGATCCTGGCTGTCGACGGTTTTTTTGTCTGTTCATCTGTTCAGCATCTAGTGATATTTGCCATTGATTTCATACGTTCAGTTACCATAGTAGTTCTCATCCACTATGCTGCATCCTGTGATTGCAACGTATCCTGGCTTAGGTAGGTTACATGCTAATTAACCTATAACAGGGATTGTGACAGGTGCTACTACTCAGAGTTAGAATAGACCTGGGAACAGTATTGTCTAAGAGGTTATTTAACACTCTTCATAACCCTGGGGCTCTGGAACCAAGACCCTACCATCAGATGCAGTTTAAACTCATACTAAGGACTGATGTATGAATCAATAAAATAATAGTTCATTAATGATTCGTTTAAAGTCATACTGAGGACAGGTGTATGAATTATTGAAATAATTATTAAAAACAGAACCAATAATGAAAATGAACATAAAAAAGAAATAAAATAAATTTTTATTTATTACACACTTTGAAAATGTTAACCCTTTTGCGTTCAAATTACTCTGCCAAATGTGAAGCTTATTTATTCATGTTGTTTTGAATTAATCATGTATTGTCTCATGGCTTTGAGATTTTGATGATGTTATTGTCTATTTTTAGAATGGCATTATAGGGTAGATGTTAGAGCTTAGATCAAGCCAGTTTGACCATAAAACAGGAGGTATATTTTGGCTGGATATGGCCATTTTAAACGCTACAGGGTTACAGCAACTATCTACAGTAAAGCTTGTCTGTCTTTATATTACTGGCATAAAAGACACACAGGCATGTTAGATGCACCTCACCCCAGTTTCAACAACACATATCCAGGAAAAAATTTTTTAGTACATTCAGGAACAAAATTAGCTTATGGAAGGTTCAACTTTGCATGTAGGGCCCAAAGTGAGGTATTTTTCTTTTCATTTGTTTTTTATTTTGGAAAATGTGCATCTTATATGCCATCATATATGGTATTTCTGCCACATGATGGTGTTTTACCCAATTTATTGTTGCCTAAACATTCGTTTTTCATTTATTTGGAACTATATTTTTCTTTTTCTTTGCTTTTATTTTAAATATTCTTTGCAGATAATTCAAACTGGGGTGTGGCAAGTCTCGATCAAGACCAGTTAGTCCTAACGGTGCAGGTAGAAATAATAGCTGCATGGACAAGTCAGTTGACAAACAGCAAGCTGCAAAGAACATGATTCCTCAGTTTCCTGCTGCCAATTCCCAGCAGCGTTCTTCATCATCTTCGATGTCTTCGGGTGGACGCAACAAAGTTGCTCTGAAGGAATGCCGATCTTTAATGGACTGGATACGCTTATCACGAAGTGGTGAAGACCTTACTGGAATCGGGGGAAAGGTAATTGATGTCACCCCAGAAGAACTGCGGAAACACAATACTGAGAATGATGCATGGATGGCTATAAGAGGTAAATATTTTTCCTTTAGTTTACCATTAATAAATTCCTTTGAAATACTCAACAAAGCTATATAAGTCATGTGTGTTTTCGCCCGTGATTTGATAAGCAGTGCCAAGTTTTACAATTCTGTAAATAATAATAATAATAATAATAATATTTTATAAGCTTAAAGCTTATAAGCAATCATTGGTTTTCTTTAATCAAGACATGTTGATTGCTAATGAGTTTTAAGCTCATAAAAAATTATCATATAAATCTGTTGTAACGTAATTTGTTATGTACAATAAATAAGATAACCAGACAACAGTAAAAACAACGCAATGGACTAACAAATCTCTTTACAAACCAACGAACAATATTCCTTGTGAATTGACCAACCGACACCTTCTGACTTCACTGCAAACTAACATGAACTTTACTTGATTCCAAACTCTGAATCTCACTTGGATTGTTACCATTTATACTTTACTCGGACCAGTCTATCTCTCACAAGGGGGCATCGTGACTCTCATCACAGCAAAATCATACTTGATAAATATTGGGTTCAAATTTTGGCACAGGGCTGGCAATTTCCCGAGAGTGGGGTTGTCAGTTCTATTGACCCCCAGTGCTCAACTGGTACTTATTTTGTTGACCCCACCCAAAAAGAATAAAAGGCAGAGTCAGCATCAGTGGAATTTGAACTCAGAATGTAAAGATGGACAAAATGTGAGTAAGCATTTTGCCCGGCATGCTAACAATTCTGCCAGCTCACTGCCTTGTTCATATAATTAATATTGGTCTCAAAATTTTGCACAAGGCCAGCAATTTCGTGGGTGGGGGAGGGGATAATTTGACTATATTGATCCCAGTGCTCAACTGGTACTTATTTTATCAACCCCGAAAGGATGAAAGGTAAAATGATGATGATGATGATGCAACTCCATACCCCTTATATTGTGTTCGTATGTAACATTACATACAAGATGAAGGAAACTGGACTTCACTGTGTAAATGGTTTGGCTCATTGTTTGTTTTTTATTTTGATGTTCGCCATTTTATGTACATAATACAAAAGATCACTGACATTTATGAATAGTTTATGATTTCTTTCAGGTAGAGTATATAATGTCACACCATATATGGAGTATCATCCTGGAGGTATTGCTGAGTTAATGCGTGGTGTCGGTAAAGATGGAACCCAGCTGTTTGATGAGGTAAAAACATTTAATTTCTTTTGTCGCTTTAAAAGATTCAAGCATTTTTGCTTCAACTCTTTAACCCTTTAGCATTTAAACTGGCCATATCCGGCCAAAATATTCTACCTGTTTTGTCTTCAAGCTGGCATTTTTCTCCACTAAGTTCTTTAAAAAAATGAACATTAATTCATTTTGTAGTATCTGAGAAAAGTGAATGTTCTTCGTTTCATCTGTGATTCTATTTATTTAGATCCATCGTTGGGTTAATGTCAATTCTATGCTTGAGAAGTGTTACATTGGACAGTTGAAGAGTGAACAGATCTTTGAAAGTAAGTGTTGTTTTATGCATTTCTTTTAATACATAATTTTAGGTGGGTAGGGAGTAGAATAAAGTACCAGGCAAATACTGAATTTCAATATTTCTTATTTGAAACCATTATTGTTATTATTATTATTATTATTATTGAGTGAGAGAGCAGTGCATGCCATCAAAGTGACACTGGGGTAGAATATATGAAGCCCAGTATACCCATCATGACTACCCATTTGATAAGGGTACACCAGGCACATGCATCACAACCCTGTATATGCAACATGGTGATCTCATAGCAAGATAAACAGTGCTCGACCTTGCAGGTGGGCCTAATTAGAATTTTCTTCAGGTTGAGTTGCTCATCTCGCTCAAAAGGTCCCTGAATAAGGGACTTTTTAAAGATGTTGAACAAAGATGTTTAAAGATGTTGAGCAAAGATGTTTAAAGATGTTGAGCAATGTTTAAAGATGTTGAACAAAACACAGATGTTTTCAAAGGTAAATAATCCAAACCCCCAAAGAATTCCTCTCAATACATGGCTATGATGCTCCCCCACTACTTCTGCTCGTGATCAGAGATGCACATATCGTCAGCCACGAAGGGACATGCTCAACTGGTTAAGGTCAAACAACTGACAAGCAAATCTGTGGTATTGAGCAGAATATTTGCTGTAGTCCATCTTTTTATACCAAGACAAAACAATGTACATGATAACACTTCCATTCAGTTAAGGTCAGAAGCCATGAGAGCCACTGCCTGGTACTGCATCAGGGCATTTATTCTTATTTTTGTTACTATTATTATTATTGAGGTTAAGGTGGCGAGCTGGCAGAATTGTCAGCTCGTTAAGCAAAATGCTTAGCGGTATTTCACCTGCTTTTACATTCTGAGTTTAAATTCCGCCGAGGTCGACTTTGCCCCAGTGTGTTTTGGCTTGGTTTCTATGGCTGGATGCCCTTCCTAATGTCAACCACTCTACAGAATATACTGGGTGTCTTTTCTGTACCATCAACATGGATGCCAGGCAGTTCTTACGATTATAATGAATAAACATGTCACACAAATTATAATATGTTTCTCTTATTTCCATTTTTCAGAGAAAAATTTCAGTTCAAGACTAAACTTTCCCACTCCTGTGTTACCTCCAGGTAAAAAAATTATAAATTTTGGTATCAGATTTTTAAAAGTATTTTTAAGAAGGTCTTTCTGTTTTTTTAAAAAAATTTTTTTATTGAGGACAAAGGTAGCAAGCTGGCAGAATCATTAGCTCATTGGGCAATATGCTTAGCAGCATTTCATCTGCCTTTATGTTCTGAGTTTGAACACCGCCAAGGTTGACTTAGCCTTTCATCCTTTCGGGGGTCGTTAAAATAAACACCAGTTGAGCACTGGGGTCGATGTAATCGACTTACTTCCTCCCCAAACTTGCTGGCCTTGTGTCAAAATTTGAAATCATTATTTTTTTTTTCTTTTAATTGTTTTAGTCGTCTGACTGGGGCCATGCTGGAGCACTGCCTTTTAGTCAAAGAAATCGACTGCTGGACTTATTCTTTGTAAGTCTGGTACTTATTCTATCAGTCTCTTCTGGTGAGCTGGTAGGTTACGGAGACGTAAACACACCAACATCAGTTGTCAAGCGATGGTGAGGGCAGTGACAAACACAAACACACACACACACACATAAATATATACATATATATACATATATATATATATATATATATATATATATATATATATATATATATATATATATATATATATATATATATATATATGACAGGCTTCTTTCAGTTTCCATCTACCAAATCCACTCACAAGGTTTTGGTTGGCTTGAAGCTATAGTAGAAGACACTTGCCCAAGGTACCACACGGTGGGACTGAACCTAGAACCACATGGTTGGGAACCAAGCTTTTTACCACACAGCCACTCATGCGTCTGTAACAATTGTTCATTTGACTTGGTAAGATGAAAAATTATTTGATTTATGAATGTAACAGTTTCATCTTTATACTGGTACATTACTAATTATTTTCTACTCACTACTATTATAATTAATTATTATAATATGTTTTTTTATTATCAGTTTTTAAAGAACCGCCTGCCACTAGCAAACAACCAAGGTAAGTCCAATAGATCTTTGATTCCAATAGTTATAGAGTTAAACCCTTAATATTATAGCTGAATAAAGGCAGTGAGCAGCCAGAATCCTTACTGCACCAGACAAAATACTTAACAGTCACTGAGATCAGTTTTGTCTTTCATCCTTTTGGGGCTCATTAAAATAAGTACCAGTTGAGCATTGGGGTCGATGAAATTCACTCACACTTCCCCTCAAAATTGTTTGCCTTATGCCAAAATTAGAAAAATATTGTATTTGAATATTACAGAAAATTAAAGTACAGATTGTGATTAGTTACAAATATACAGTGGAGCCTGGTGCAATCCTCTGGTTTACCAGCTCCTGTCAAACCATCCAATCCATGCCAGCTTGGAAGATGGATGTTAAATGATGATGATAACCGTGGGAAAACTAGCATTAATTTCTCTTAGTCCTTTGTTTTAAATTCAAGCCATTTATTTCTATATGCAGTTGTAATCATCATCGTCGAATAATGTCCGCTTTCCATGCTAGCATGGGTTGGACGATTTGACTGAGGACTGGTGAACCAGAAGGCTACACCAGGCTCCAATCTGATTTGGCAGAGTTTCTACAGCTGGATGCCCTTCCTAATGCCAACCACTCCAAGAATGTAGTGGGTGCTTTTACGTGCCACCGGCACGAAGGCCAGTCAGGCGGTACTGGCAACGGCCACGCTCAAAATGGTGTATTTTACGTGCCACCTGCACAGGAGCCAGTCCAGCAGCACTGGCAACGATCTCGCTCGAATGTCTTTACATGTGCCAGGAAGGCGACGGTGCCATCACGATTAATATTTCTATAATATATGTATCAAAGTCTGCTGCACAGTGGCACCCATTTGATGTTCAGTTAATAGACATCATCAGCTATTCTCTGTACAATACAAATTTGTACGGATTTTATACAGGTTCATGTATTTCCCAGCATACAAGTTGATGTAGTATGTAGTCTAAACATTCAAACATAATCACCATCTTTCCAAATTCAACTGCATTTCACATGGAACTCTTGTGCCTATGAAGTCATCGTGGTGTATAAGTCGACCTGCTTCTTTTGGCTGTAAATTTTGGTCTGAAGAATTTGACTTGTACGTCAGAAAATATGGTAATTCACTGATTATCTCAGAGATTATCTGGAAAGATGATTGGGGAGTTTTGTTTTTGTTAATGTTCTCTTAATAATCCCCTTTGTGGACTGATTTCTACTGATTTTAGTTGATAAAATAGTTGTGGTATTCTTTTTAGTTTGTTTCTTTCAATTATATTAATGTTACTGAATCTATTTAATTTATTGATTACAATATTGTAAATCTATTTTCAGTTCTGATTGGTTCCAGAGTGAAACCTCAGTTACAGTAGTTCTCTATACACATTGCACTTCTATGAAATCAGAATATGTTATTGTTGATCGTAATGATAATGACTTACATCTTTATACATTTATTAAACCAAAAATGTTTAAAATGCACATCAGTAAGTACAATTTTAACCAATCTCATAGAAAATGAAAACTTTAGACTATTGAATTTAGTTTTGAAAATTTTATTTCATAAGACAGTCATAAGTGATAATTCCTGTTTGGGGTTATAAATTTTGAGAAAGCATGCATACATGTAGTATATATGGGAGGGTGAGTAGCAGAGAGGTGGAAACAAAGGAATGTGTAAGGAAATTGTAGAGTGCAAGGAAGGAGCAAACCAAGACAAACCATGACCCTCGCAAGTGTGAGCAGATAGAAGATCAACTTATGTGAAGGCAGGAACTAATTATTTTCTAACACTTTCATTCTTTCTTGATAATTGGTTATTAGCATACTGTTGGTTAAAACAAAATTGTCTACCCCATCTGCTGAAGAAAAACAGGAAAAACAAAACATTCCATGAATGTCTTCTAAACTAACTTCATATGTTTAATTTTATTAATTTTTACCTTGGGTTATGTCATGCTGGTAATTTCAAATAAGGATGAAACGGTACTATACGTGGTTGCATATGATGAGAAAATTTAAGATCTTTGTAATGAGGAGAGGAAAAAAGTTAAATGTATATATTCTTTGCATCTTCTTTGTTACTCTTAGATTTAAAATTCTAACTTATAATAATTTAGTAGGGATTATCTCCATTACAACAACTACTGCCAGGGCACATCATGTGTTCAAATAAAATCATTTTTTGAAATCACCAAAAAGAAATTATTATTTTTAGAGAGAGAAAGTGATGTGCAAGAAGAATGAATGATTTTCTATACTGATAGCATGTGTGTACATCATTGATTTTAGTTAACTAAATATTATCACTTCAAAAGCTAATATTTTAAACATTAGGGATGAAACCTTCTCTCTCTGCATATATAAGCATTGTTTCACACTCTGAAATTTCAAAGAAGATCCCTCCCCACCCACCTTTACCAGGTTTTCTTCTCTGAACATGGACATTAACTGTATGCATAAAAGGCATAAAAGACACATACCCTCATGCCGGTCTCCTTCAGCACATAGATATACAAGCATCATACATGTCCAGGACATTACATGATATCCACAAACTTATCATGCAACAAACTCATAATTTTTTATTCCCATAAACTAGACTTGATGTCAAAATATGTGTGAGATACATGAAACTCCAAACACAAACAAAATCCATAATGATGGTCGAGGCAACATTTAGTGAGTATTTATTAATCTTTGCTTTATTTATATTTTAGATTTAACAGAAGAAATTACATCTACTTACAAAGGTTTGTGAATTTTTAATTTATAGTTTTATTTTTTTTGTCCCTGTTAAAATGATTAGAGGGGACACAAGGCCAATAAAATTTAATTGGAGTAGTTTGGGGGGAATTCATTATAAAATGTTATTGTTGGTACAGGTGTGGCTGTGCAGTAAGAAGTTTACTTCCCAAGCTCATGGTTCCAGGTTCAGTCCTTCTGTGCAGCACCTTGGGCAAATGTCTTCTGCTCAGGCCTCAGGGACTTATGTAAACAGGAGTAGACATTGTAAGCTTTGTTTGGCAGAGAAGACATGTATCCTAAAAAACTCACTTGACTTGGGAACCTTTTTAAACTCAAGGGAAGAAGTGTTTAGCCAATGCCCACAATCTTGGAACCACCCAGATGTTGAATAAAACAACTACATCTCCTTCCTAGAACACCACCACAGATGGAGCTGGAATTTTAGATAAATCAACAATAGCAGCATCTTAGAACACCACAAATCCTCATGGAGTATCTAAATGGAAAATGGGTTTGTCGTTTCAGTGACAGTGATGCAGTCAGGAGCTGTTCAAATTGTTCTTAAGAAAGAAAATCCTTTAATTCATTGGCCTTCATTAGGAGAAATCCTTGAACAAAATTTCACAAAGACTCACCCAGGTCAGTTTGTTTTACATTGTTTTGTTTCAATTTATTATTATTTTTAATTCATCATCATCATATGTCCATTTTCTATGCTGGCATGAGTTAGACGGTTTGACAAGAGTTGGTCAGCTGAAGAGCTGCCCAGGCTCTATGCCTGCTTTGGCATGATACTGTGGCTGGATGCCCTTCCTAATGCCAACTACCTTACAGAGTGTACTGGGTGCTTTTACTCAGCACCGGCATGGGTGCATTTACACGACACTGGCATCCATGAGCCCAAACTTTCTTGTCATTTAATGTTTGGTTTTCCATGCTTATATATGTATGTGTGTGTTACTGTTTCCTTGCCTTGACTTCATGTGATAACTGTAAATGAATGTTCCTGTCATGTCCTTTGTTTCCAATCTTCAATGAAAAACATGTCGGGTCATGGAGAAATATTACCTTGCTTGGAAATAGGTGAGGATTTACGACAAGAAGTGCATCTAACTGTAAAAAGAAAATCCACCTCAGCAAATTCTGTCTGACCCATGCAAGCATGGAAAAGTGGATGTTAAAATGATGAGGATGATTAAATATTCGTATTATTTATCTTAACAATAATTAAAAATAAGATTCTTTAAATTAATTTATAAAAGTGTGGCTGTGTGGTAAGAAGCTTGCTTTCCAGCCACATGGTTCTGGGTTCAGTCCCACTGCATGGCATCTTTGGCAATTGTCTTCTATGATACCCTCATATCGACTAAAGCCTTGTGAGTGGATTTGGTAGACCAAAACTGAAAGAAGTCTATCGTAGATATATATTTGTGTGTGTCTGTCCCAACTGGTGTTGGTGTGTTTATGTTCCCATAACTTAGCAGTGCAGCAAAAGAGAACGATAGAATAAGTACCAGGCTTCAAAAAAAAGTACTGGGATCGATTCGTTCAATTCAAAAGTCTTCAAGGTGACGCCCCAACATGGCCACAGACTAATGGGTGAAACAAGAAGTAAAAGATAAGAGATAAGATATTTAAAATGTAAAAATTTAAAAAATGTATTTTTTTTTTTCCCTAAAATAATTTTTATATGTGTTTCAGAAACTCTTTCAAGAGATTGTATCATAGACACAGTGAAGCAATTAACACATGACACTAAATTATTCCGAATATCATTACCAGAAGGTTGTTTAATGACTGTACCAATTGGATTTCATTTACGCGTTTATCACACAATTTCAGGTAAGTCAGCTTTTTGACGTTAATGATAGGCTTGAATTAATGACTGCAGCAATACAAGTCAGCTTCTTCTGTCCCTGTATCTTTCTTTTGTATTGCTCTGTATTATACCCAACTTTTGTTGAGGTGGTGGTGGTGTCTTATGGGTACTTGGTGACCTCACTCATGCTGGTGCCACATAAAAACCACCCAGTACATTCTGTGAAGGGCATCCAGCTGTAGAAAACATGCTAAAGCTGACATTGGAACTTGGTGCAACTGTCTGACCCTTTCATTTTATATTTATATTGAACCGTCCAATCCATGCCAGTGTGGAAAACGAAATGTTAACGATGGTGATGGTGATGGAACATCTCAAAAAAAGCCATTATATGATGATGATGATCATCATCATTTAACATCCGTTTTCTATGCTGGCATGTGTTGGATGGTTTGACAAGGCGCTGGCAAACCAGAGAGCTGCACCAGGCTCCATGTCTGTTTTGACATGGTTTCTATGGCTGGATGCCCTTCCTAATGTGTGTTTTTACACAGCACTGGCACAGGTATGTTTACATGGCGCCAGCATGGGTGCTTTTTATGTGGCACCAGAATTCGCAAGCAGATGATTCATTGGCAGAAGAAATGACAAAAATGCATGCTTGTCATAATTTTCAGGGAAGTGCAAACGTATACACAGACACATATATGTGCATACACACACACACATACTCACATAAATTTACATCAAAAAGATCAAAGGTCTTTCCCAAGCCATAGGCCCTAAGGCTGGTTTCCAAGACTCTGGAGTATACGTATCCTTGCCTCCTTGGGCAGGATGTTGGTCCATTGCAGAGTTACTCACTTTTGCCACCTGAGTAGACTGGAACAATGTGAAATGAAGTGTTTTGCTCAAGAACACAAAGTATCACCCCCAGTCCAGGAATCGAAACCGCAATCTTACAGTCATGAATGCAACACCCTAACCACTAAGCCATGCACTTTCACATATATGTACAAACACTTACACATACACAGAAATATATATCTGACTGGCTCCTGGGCCAGTGATACGTAAAAAGCACCATTCAAGCATGGTCGTTCCCAGTGTCCCCTGACTGGCTCCTGTGCCAGTGGCACATAAAAGCATCCACTACATCTTCGGAGTTGTTGGCTTTAGGAAGGGCATCCAGCTGTAGAAACCTTACCAAATCAGATTGGAGCCTGGTGCAGCCTCCTGGCTTGCCAGTCCTCAGTCAAACCGTCCAACCCATGCCAGCATGGAAAGCAGACGTTAAACGATGATGATGATGATATTTGAAAGTCTATGAGAATTACTTAATACAGTTTTGAAGTGTAAAGGTGATTTTTTTTTTGTTTTTTTTTAAAAACAATCTTATGAAATCTTTTATCAGTATGTTACGTTTTTCAGAAGAATTTTTTACTAGTGTGTGACCACTTTCAATTAACCATTACAAACACACATGCTATGCACCTATATATACAGGTAGACGTAGGTATGCACATACCTGTACGTATATATGCATATACTCATTTATTATTTGTTATATATTTACATATACACACGCTAATACACGACTTATAATACCCAATCCTGTTCATACAACGACTGTGGCAAACTAGTCGGCATACAGCACTTACTCGGTATTACCTGTATCCTCCTGGGTTTGGTTAAATCCAATACCCTCCTCAACCTTATATATATATATATTCACATAAATGTAAAAGGCTTCTTTTTGTTTTGGTTGTAATATTAAATGTCTTTGTTTTGTAAATTATCTTGAATATGAAACAAAATTCTTCATTATTTTTTTTTATCTTGTCCATCAGATACGGAACTATATCGACAATACACGTTAGTGCTACCATCAATGCAAGCTGAGGATCAGGATATGGCTTCAGACCAAGGCCATTTTCTATATCTCATGATAAAGATATACGAGCAGGGAGCATTAACGTCCTGGATCAATACACTAAAAAGTGGTCAGTTGGTTTTTGAGTTTCAAAACAAAAGTTCTTACACATTTACGCAAGATTCAAGCAAGCAACAAAGAAACCATTCTTTTTCATTTGAATATAAGTTACATATATTAACAGGCATCATTCTTTCCCCCCTCTCTCTCTCTTTCTCCCCCCCCCCTCTCCTACACACACACACACGCATCTTTAGATGATTTCTTAAACTCTTTTATTTTCTTAACATTGTTATAGGCGCAGGCATGGCTGTGTGGTAAGAAGCATGCCTCCCAACCACAGGGTTTCAGTCCCACTGCGTGGCACTTTGGGCAAGTGTCTCCTTCTATAGCCTTGAGCCGAGCAAAGCCCTGTGAGTGGATTTGGTAGATAGAAACTGAAATCTCCACCAACAACAACAACACTACTACCATCACTGCTGCTGCTACTACTACTACTACAGCTACCACTACTACTAAAACTGCCACCACCACTACTACATCATCATCAAGGGTGGCATCATCATAACCACAACCTGTAACATTTTTGCAAAATTTTTCTAGAATAAATTAATAGCAAATTTGGATTCAGCATCAAAAATTACATCTATATGATACATTAAAAAAATATTTTAAAGTTAATTGTAAACAGTGACAAAAACCAGAAAGATCCTTGGAGTTTTGTTCAGTGTAAGGGAGTTTGTCAAGTAAATAAGACTTGAAATTTTTTTGCATTTTTGATTCCCTATATTCTTTATTTTCTAGGTAGCTCCATTAAATTAAGTTTGTTTGAAGGAAACTTTGATGAAACAAGACTTGAGAAATGCAGCCATTTAATCCTGTTTGCTGCAGGAACTGGTATAACACCAATGATCAGGCTTATCTATTATGCCTTAAATGACCCAAAGAAAAATATCAGGTAAAATCCATCTTCCAAGTTTAATGTTCAACTGAATCGTTTATTGATATTTAAAATTCATTGGTATAGCTGTAAGGTAAGAAGTTTGCTTCCTGAGTACAAAGCTTTTAGTTCAATCCCACTGCATGACACCTCGGGCACATGTCTTCTTCTATAGTGCCGGGTCTTCTTCTGTAGCCTTGTCAATGAATTTGCAAGATGGAAACAGTGTCAAAACTTGTTCATCATCACCATCATCATCATGTCCCTTTTTCCATACTGGCATGAGTTGGATGGCTCAGCACGACTTGACAAGCTAGAGAGCTGTGTTGAGCTTTAATGTCTACTTTGGCATAGCTTCTACTGCTGGATGCCTTTCCTAACACCAATCACTTCACAGAGTGTAATGGATATTGTTTTTTTTTTGTGTTACCAGCACTGGTGAAATCTCTAAGTACCTGCAAATAAGGAAAAGCGATAGAAAACTCCAGCTAAGTCACAAGTATTTACTCACAATCAACTTTTATTTCTTGTCTTACAAATTTTCAGTGTGGCCACCACCTGCAGCATGGGCAACATCAAGGCAATAAGAGAATTCCTCCCAGATGCATATCAGCATATAACAAGCCACTGTGTTCTTCTTTGGCTGTCTAGTTGAATGCTTTATCGAAGTTTTTCCATTTCCCTTCTATGTCAATATCTTCTGGAATTGCCTCAAGCATTCTTTAGTTTCATAATGAACTTGCTTTTGATATGTTGATATGCATCTGGAAAGAATTCTCTTATCACACTGATGTTGCTCATGCTGCAGGTGGTGGCCACATTGAACACTTGTAAGACAGGAAATAAAAGTTGATTGTGAGTAAATACTTGTGACTTATCTGGAGGTTTCTATTTCTTTTCCTTATTAAAATATTGCATAATGAAATCAGTTCATTCTTTTTGAATAACATCGTATACCATTTTTGGTTTTTATGCTATTTTCATTTCCATTTTATCTTTGTAGATGTGTTAACTTAATTTTCTTTAATAAAACACAAGAAGATATTATATGGCGAGAAGAGTTCAATAAACTATCAAATCAAGATGAAAGGTAATTCAATATTTTTCATAAATATCAATTTATTCATTTAGTGTAACTCATCAATTTTTCTGTATTAGCTTTAATACAATTTTGTTTATCAGTTTATTTGAAGTTTCACCATTTCTCATTAACTTAGCAAAGACAGTGATAGTTTCTTCATACCTGAAGAACATGCGGAAGAGTGGTACCAACCTCAAGTGTTTTTGTAAACTGATCCTTGACACTGCAACATTTTCTGCCTGCACTTTGTAATTTTAAAGTGAGAGTTAATCCATGTAATCTGGTCCGACTCTTTACCCTTGGAGGTCTGACCACAGTGTTTCAGTGGGCTAAGATGGTTGCAGTGACCAACAAGCTGTAGGTTTTACATTGGAGTGGCCTTCCCCTAAATTAATTGTTTTACAGAACTAATTGTGCTGCTCAAGATTATACAAATTACCATATGAATTGGGTGCAGTCATTGTTGTTGGTGTAGAGGAGGTACATGGCTACTCACATTTAGGGGAAGGTGAGAATTGAAACAGTAGTAACTACAAAAAGGTAAATAGTGGTGGAGAGGTACCCACTTTCAGAACTTCACAGTCACAAACAACCCAACAACTCATTTCTATTCAATTTCAATTAACTGCTGATTTTCATTACCACTAATATATATATATATATATATATACATAAAATCCTTGTCTGAATTTGTACTGGTTCATATTTTAATCATGTTGCATTTATTGGGTCTTTTTTTTTCTTCAGATTTCAGGTAAAATATGTATTATCACAGCCTGATAGTCAATGGTCTAGTCCTGTTGGTCATTTAAATGAAGAGTTGGCTAATCAGCATATACCTCCATTTACTTCACTTGTTGATCAGAATATGTTAATCTGCGCCTGTGGTCCTTCACCATTCACTGCAAATACTATGAGGTAAATACCTTTGTTGAAATCACCTTCTTAATCATCATCAGTATTCTCAATCAAGTTTCTAGTAATATATGGCTTAGGTCAGGCATGGGAAACCATTTTTGAAAAGTGAGCTACATGAAACATGGCTCATCATCATGGAGGTCACATGATTAAAAAGAAAAATGAAATTTGAGGTTGATTTTCCATTGCTGTGCCATTCAGAAAGTTCCATGGGCTGCAGTTTGCCCCTGACTGGGTTAGATTAATTGTTAATGGATAAGCAGAAGTTCAAAGTTTGTAATTGATACAATTATTTCCACCTAGGACCTCTCACACCTAAATGAACCCAGTGGTTCCCAACCATTTTTTTACCTATTTTACTCAGATGGATCCCAATTGCCATTTGATGTTTAAAAAAAGTCCTATTATATTTTTAGAGTTAAATATTAGAAATTGTATAAAGAATTGTTAAGATTCTATGTATTGTGTGTTGTAGGAATATAACCAACTTATTGCTCACAAACTTTAACACCAAAATCTCATACAAACCCTGTTTGAGAACCACTACCCTTCACCAACCCATGTAGAGCATTTATTTATTACAGTTCCTTTAACGAGTCTCAACCACATTGATTAAATCTAGTTAATTTTGTCATATTTTAACTCTTATCATCCCAGGCATTTTTCTAATAAAAGTTTTTATTTGTATATTTCCAGATTAGCGAGATTACAAGGATACGGTGACCAACATATACATCCATTTTTAGGATAATCCAGCATTTTTCATCTTGAACAAACAGACACTCTCACTCCGTGTAATTGTTGTTTTTCCTCATTTAACCCCAGTATGGCGTCCATAATTGTTGTAACATGCGTACAGTCGCTCATAAAATACAGAACAATTACTCCATGTTGACATCAAAATGATGTTCCGAAGACAAAAGAAGGGAGAAGAGAAAAAACACCATTCCAGTGCCAACAATTGTTTTATGAGCATAGATTTCATAGGGCTGTAGTCTTTACCAGGGGATGAAGTGGGGTTAGAGGTATTGTAGGCATTGAATTTGCTGCCTGTTACTAAGATAAATCATATTTTCAGGTTTAATTATATATTTACTAACATCTTAATTGAAAGGCCATTCATAACAGCTTGGTACAAAGTGAGCGAATGCATGCAGTTGCTTCACCTGCTAGAAATAGCAGTAAAATCTCACTGAAATCACACCCTACTACCCTAATCGAAGAAAGGACACAGTGAATGATGTAATTCCAGTTACATTACAAATAAAAAAATGGCAGATGGTGTTGGACTGTCTTTCACCATTGGGTTGTTTAGTCATGTTTGACATATGAGAACAGCATGCAGCAGTTAAAATGATATTCCTTCTGTAAATTTGCTGTGATTAATCTCATTGTTATAGTGTGTGTGTGTGTGTGAGAGAGAGAGAGAGAGAGAACATCGGACTGTTAATAAATATTATAAACAGAATTAATGATGTAATATTTTGATTCCAAAATTAAATCCTCAGTTATTTAAGTCTTTCTTTCATATTTGGGTTGGCTAATTATTTTTTTTACATCAAGGCACACAGTGCACATGACTGTGCACTGAGAAGTATGCTTTTCAGCCACATGGTTCTGAGTTCAGTCCCACTGTGTGGCACCTTGGACAAGTGTTTTCCTCTATAGCTCTATTCTGACCAAGCATTGTGAGTGAATTTGGTAGATTGAAGCTGAAAGAAGCAGGCGGGGCTGCACGGTAAGATAGGTGCTGGCATGCCTGTGTGGTAAGAAGTTTGCTTCCCAACCACATTGTTCTAGGTTCAGTCCCACTGCATGGTACCTTGGGCAAGTGCCTTCTACTATAGCCTCAGGCCAACCAAAGCCTTGTGAGTGAATTTGGTAGAAGAAACTGAAAGAAGCCTGTTGAAATGACTTTCTCAGCTTATCAAACTTTAATGTAGGAAAAATTTACAATCTTCTATGTTAATAAACCATTATTGTTCCTGAAGGGTTTTTTTATACCTTCTATGGACAGCTCGAAGCTTACTAACTTCCTACACCTTGATGCTTGGATCTTACCTGTACACACACACACACACACACACACACATATATTGTATGCGTATCCATGAGCATGCATGTGTGTGTATGTGTGTGCAGTTTCATGTACATTTGTCGTAACAAACAAAAGAAAATATATGCAACACATAATGTATTAATGTTCAATGTATTTGGCTGAAAATCACCTGAATCATTGCTCTGAGAGATTCAGCAAATGGTTCAAATATTTGTATTTGTGCAGAGATATGTATTCAGATAATATATAAATATATATATATGTAAATCATAATGAAGATAATGATGATGATGATGATGATAATGATTATATATCTACATATATATATATATATATGTAGGTTGCCCCTGGGAGCTCCTCTATGCTGATGACTTTGCCCTAATTACGGAGTCACTATCAGAACTAGAGGAGAAGTTTCAGGTGTGGAAGCAAGGTCTAGAATTGAAGGGCCTTAGAGTCAACCTAGCTAAAACCAAAATCCTAATAAGTAGGAAGGTAGATAAAACACAAACCCCTTCAGGTAGATGGCCCTGCTCAGTATGTAGAAAAGGAGTAGGTAGTAACTCTATAAGATGTACCCGGTGCAAGCTATGGACACATAAGAGGTGCAGCAACATCAAAGGCAGGTTAACTAGCA
>NC_068999.1:47241489-47242737 GCF_001194135.2 Octopus bimaculoides
TGGTGAGGAACAATCTAAATGTAGAAGAAGAAGATAAAGTGATAAATAGAATAGATACAGAGATCTTAAAGGTCGTAAGGGAAAGATATGTATGAGCTGTGTCTGTCTATATCAGTGGTGGGTCGTAAATAAGAAGTGTCATGCCAGAATAGACTTGGAACATGAAACATGAAACATGATATTCTTGTGGTGAGTGGTCAGTGGTCAACCTAAGCGAATTACAAAAGTGTACTAACCTATCTACATATCCTTATCTAGATGAAGAAGGGTGAAGGAAGTGGAACGGGTAATTAAACATAGAAGACCTTAAAGAATTCATCAATAAACATGTCAACAAGAAAAGCGAAATACGTTATAAGGGGGAGGGGTTAGGTTTGGAGTTAAAATTCAAAAAGCAAAATTCAAAATACAGAGTAATATAGTATACTAGTGAAAGGAAATATTAGCACCCACATTAATAATGTAATGACTAAGAAATAAACAATAAAATAAGAACTAAAAAATATTAAAGAATAATAAAACTGATAAAAATAAAAATAAGAGATAAAACGTAAAAAATGAAAAACTTAAATATGAAGATATTTAAATATAATAAAATATAAAGGATAATGATAAACGGGTCAAAGTATAACCGATAAAACATAAGAAATACAAAGAAATTAACAATTAAAAAATTAAAAAATTAAAACATAACGAAACCGGAAGCAAAAGGGTATAAAATAAATGTAAAAGTATAAAGTGAAGTATATATATAAAAAAATATATATATATAAAAATATGAAAATAACGTAAAAATAGAAATAAAAAAATATAAAAATAAAAATAAAAGTAAAAGTAAAAAACACAACTTATAAGCAGTATACACACATATATATACCCACATACACACAGTGTTATTTCGTGTTATAACTTCGTATTGCAGTGTCCTTGGATGGTTTCGAGTCAGTGACTGAAGCTAGAACTATATCCATAGGTTTGGGATTATGGATCCGGTTAATTGAAAATTTGTGTAAACTAAAAATTAAAAATATGTGTAAACTAGAAATTAAAAATTTGTTTAAATTAAGTGGTCATAACCTAGTTCTTCGAGGGTAAACCAAAATACTGATGTATATAGTAAGGTTAGGGGTAGAGTACGGGCTATGTTATTTAGGTGTCTGGGTTGTGGTAGGTAGGAATAGTTAAATATATATGAGGTGTAGAAGTGCACATAACTAAAAGAGAGGATTTAAGGGTTATAATATCTAA
>NC_068999.1:47247110-47249195 GCF_001194135.2 Octopus bimaculoides
TCCGCTTTTCATGCTAGCATGGGTTGGACGATTTGACTGAGGACTGGTGAAACCAGATGGCTACACCAGGCTCCAATCTGATTTGGCAGAGTTTCTACAGCTGGATGCCCTTCCTAACGCCAACCACTCTGAGAGTGCAGTGGGTGCTTTTACGTGTCAGCAGCACGAACGCCAGTCAGGTGGTACTGGCAACGGCCACGCTCAAAATGGTGTATTTTATGTGCCACCCGCACAAGAGCCAGTCCAGGGGCACTGGCAACGATCTCACTCGAAAGTCTTTAACATATATATATATATATATATATATGTAAATATACTTTTCTACTCAAAGCACAAGGCCCGAAATTTTTGGCGAGGGAGCCCTCTCGATTAGATCAACCCCAGTATGCAACTGGCACTTCTAAGCAATTCGCTCGACATACTGACATTTCTGCCAGGTCGCTGCCTTTCAATATATATAAATATTGAACAATGGCAAAGAGTGGTCAACACTACATGGTTAAACAAAGATTCGTTATTTGTGTATTATGGCTCCCATTGGTTTCATGTTAAGGAATACCCCAACAATTACCAAGCGTATTATTACATGGAACATAAGTGTTCATCTCCAGTTTGGATTAAAACACAGAAAGTCACAAGAACTGGTACTTATTTCATCGACCCCAAAGTTGACCTCGGTGCAATTTCAACTCAGAACATAAAGACAAATGAAATGCTGCTTATTTGTCCACATTGTTTTGAATTAATTATGTATTATCTTGTAGTGTTCAAATTTTGATGAGGTAACTATTAATTTTTAGAAAAGATTTTGTAGGGTTGGTGTGAGAGGCTAGATCTGGACAATTCGAACATAAAGACAAGTTGAATATTTTAGCTGGATATGGCCAGTTTAAATGCTAAAGGGTTAGTGCTGGTCATATTTTCAGACTCATAGAAGCATCTGTTATCTATTAGCCATGAAATCCCTGTGACATACAGAAATCCATAAAACCCCAGAGACGCTTATATCCATCTTTTAACCATTCTTATTGGATTTCATAACTATAGATGAGGGACGCTCTGTGATATGGATAGTGTTGACTACTTTTAATTCATATGATCTTGATTAACTAATTAGCATTTTTCTCTCTATTCCCTTATCAATTTTTTTGCAAATTATACTTACCTGTCTTTATTTGGCACTCCTTGAATATGTTTTAGCATAGTATAGCGTGCAACCAGTAGTGAGTGACGATGAATATTATAGCTGTGATGCGCAATTCTGAAAAATAGAAATCAGTCACTGAATATTTTTAATATTGGCAATTGATGAACTGAAATATATTGAGTGAAAAAGCAATTTTATATTATGATCTCTTTGCAGCTTCTACTGACCAGTCTTTCTTCCTTCTACAAAATGGTGGGTAATCATGCAGCTCTATTACAAGAATCTACTCTGTCCCCTTGATAGTTTTTGGTTGTGGCAGATGCTCAGGAGCAATAAACACTGAAAATGTGCAGAGAACAACTTCCGTCACATTCCAGGGAGAGAAACTAGATGTAGTTGACAGCTTCCGCTATCTGGGTGACCAAGTTAGTAGCAGGGGAGGATATGCTGAAAGTGTAGCTGCTAGAATAAGAATAGCCTGGGCAAAATTCAGAGAGCTCTTATCTCTGCTGGTGACAAAGGACCTCTCACTCAGAGTAAAAAGGTAGACTGTATGACACGTGTATGAACAGCCATGCTACATGGCAGTGAAACATAGGCTGTGACTGCTGAGGGCATGCGTAAGCTTGCAAGGAATGAAGCTAGTATGCTCCGATGGATGTGTAATGTCAGTGTGCATACTCGACAGAGTGTAAGTAACTTGAGAGAAAAGTTGGACCTAAGAAGCATCAGATGCGGTGTGCAAAAGAGACGACTGTGCTGGTATGGTCATGTGGTGAGAATGGATGAGGAAAGCTGTCTTCATCTTTTGCTTTTTTGTGAATTCTACCTTTATATCATCATCATCATTTAACGTCCGCTTTCCATGCTAGCATGGGTTGGACGATTTGACTGAGGACTGGTGCAACCGGATGGCTACACCAGGCTCCAATCTAATT
>NC_068999.1:47249950-47253082 GCF_001194135.2 Octopus bimaculoides
ATATATATATATATATATATATCTATATCTATATATATATATATATATATATATATATATCATCATCATCATCATATATATATATATTCTGTCAAGTGATTGGCATTAGGTAGGGCATCCAGCTGTAGAAACCACGTCAAAGCAAATATTAGAACTTGGCATAGCCCACTTCCTTGTCTTTTCATGTTAAACCATTCAACCCATTGCCGTATACTAAATGGAATATTAAATGATGATGATGATGATGACGATGATGATAAATATGGTTGACATTATAAGAATTTAATAACATTTGAGTTCCACTTTTTAATCCAATATTTACATGCTGTGATTCATAGCTTTATACATCAAAACACACCACCACCCATCATCTCTCGAACAGCCACTCATCATCTCTCTCTCTCTGTCTCACCTTCTGTATACAGTACTATTCCACTACTTTTCACCCACCTCATCATAACTGGTCCCCCACTACACACACTTTATCATTTCCTCAACCTCTCAACTCTTGAATCTCTGCAGTTGTCACCTACTCTTCCCTACCTCCTTTGCTTATCATCCACTCAACACTTGCTTGTTATTCCTTATGTCACCTCCTGAGGAGAATTAGGTGTCACTGTTAAGGACACAGTGGTGCCTTACTGATGAGTTACAGTTTATTAATTTTGTACCCTTCAATCAATAAGTTTCAATTATTTAATTATTTATCCTTTATCTGCTACTAGTTTCAGTCATTGGGCTGTGGCCATGCTGGGGCACCACCTTAAAGAATTTTTGGCTAAATAAATCAACCTTTGTACTTATTATCTTTTTTTTTTTTAGCCTGAACTTATTCTATCAGTCCATTTTGCTGAACTGCTAAATTACAAGAACTAAACACACCAACACCAGTTGTCAACACACACACACACACACACACACACACACACACACACTCACATACACACACACACATGCACACACTCAAAAGGTTTCTTTCAGTTTCCATCTACCAAATCCACTCACAAGGCTTCGGTCAGCCTGGGCTTATAATAGATGTTTGCTCAAGGTGTCATGCCAGTAAGCCTGATCCCAGAACCATGTGGTTGGGAAGCAATCTTCTCATCACACAGCCATACCTGTGCATGAAACTGTTGTCAGGACAGTTCAAGCTTTATCTAAATATTTAAACTGTATCTGCTCCTACATGTTCATTGCTGACATAAATGGTAAGTTCACCTGTCACCAATTATAAATTGCATGTCTTACCTGTTATATAGATCATCATCTTCTCCTCCCCAACCAAAATAACGATTGGAAAAACCATTTACTTTCTGAAATTCTTCCTTTTTCATTGCTACAACACCACCAAACAAAGTGTTGTATGGTAACCTATAATGACGAATACAGCACAATTGAAAAGCATTCCACAAGTGTTAAGCTTCAACAAAATGAATGTGAGTGTGCATGGAAACAAATGTTTTTTTTTTATATACATGTATAAATATATTAGTGAATCCAAACAAAGAAGAACAAAGAAGAAAAAGCAGTAATGCAAGGACGTGGTACAAAATTACTATTTATAAATCTCACAGAGTGAGATATTCAGCAACAGTATAACCCAGAATTTGCAATATGCAGATATTGTTTTGAGCTGAGTGGGGGTCTAGATTCCCTTGTTTGAAAATATAAGGACACAGATCATGTCGTATAACCAGCTGGAGACGATGTCTCCTGGGGCTAAATTACAGCAACATTAATCCTAAACTAGGACTGCCATGTTATGTTGGAAAGCAATCTTTACTGTGACGTAGTACAAGTATTGTATTATCAGGCACTCAGGAAAGGAAGGAAAGAAGATTTAACATTTTGAGCAAAGATCTTCTTCAGAAATAGAGGAAAGTCCAAAGGAAGGGAAGACAGAGGAAGAAAATCACCGATGATACGCATGTGGTTACATTTTGAAATGACCGGAAGGGAATGGGTGAAGAAAAAGTTCTTTCTAAGACAGGAGAGTGTAAGAGAAGGAGATATGTGTGTGTATGTGCAATTCACAACATTATGAGGCTTTGAAAAACAGCTGCTCTCGCAAACCAAAATAAAATTTGGTATTTTGCGGAGGGTCAAAGTTGGTAACAAAAACAGGACAGTGGAGACATACAATAAACCATACGTAAACAAACATAGAGGGCCATTTGGCCAGATGAAGTAAGGTAGTTCACAGTAAAAGAACAAAAAAAACCTAATTTTCAAACTCTTAGGTTCACAGCGAACTTTCTTCTTGGTGAGTTGATGACAGCAAACTCTCCTGGGATGAATTGATGGCAGTGAACTTACCTGTAATCAAGCTATCAAACATTAGCCCTATAGCCATAGGTGTGGGAATTAAATTTGCTTAGGGGATATAAGCCCAGGTTCAAACGTTTTTACAAACAAGCTTGAAGTTTTCAATCTTAATATCAAAACAAACACAAGTATAATAATCCTTTTGCTTCAGGCAAAAGGCTTGAACTTTTAAGGGGTGGGAGCTTATCTATTACATTGACCCCACTACTAGACTGCTACATATTTTGTTTCCCCCAAAAGGATGAAAAGAAAAGCTGACTGATGGAAATGGAACCCAGAATGTACTGGACAGAATGCTATTAAGCTCTTTGTCCAGCATGCTAATAATTCTGCCAGCTCACCACCTTAAATGCAAGTGTAATAACAATAACTATTATTGTATTTGTACATCAATCAAGCCAGATAAATCCAATGATGGAAAAGTAATGTTTCTACATTTGTTCATTTTGGCATTGAAGTTTTTCCAGAGGATATTCAAAGCATTTTTATTGCCACACAAAACTTTTAACGGGTACTCTTGCACCACCTGCACCCTTTGTTCCCAAGTCTGTGCCTTTAACATTTAAACCAGCTAAATTTCAGTCTAAATATTCTACCTGTTTTATGTTCAAACAAGTCAGTTCTAGCCTCTCACACCTATTGTATGAAGTCATTCTAAATATAAAGAATCACATTGAAGCTACAAGATAAGACATGATTGATTGCAAACAATGTGAAGAAATAAGCATTAAATTTGACATGATAATCTGGTTAATCCCCTAGTAACTTTTCAAAACCTATCTACGTATAATACTGTTACGAACGCCC
>NC_068999.1:47254013-47258480 GCF_001194135.2 Octopus bimaculoides
CAATTCTTGTTCTCCTATTCATCCCAAATACCATAGCTCATTGTGCTACCCTACCCCCTGCCAAGATGGGTCGGTCGGTACACTCCTATCCTGCCGTTTTTGAACTTTCGCTGACCGGAAAGGGGCAGCTACGCTAAAACTAGCTGTGGTTGCCGACAAGACGAAGGAAATACCATTCTCCCCAACTGACCAGAGTACGGGTTCAAAACCCAGCCCGGGAGATAGGGATATAATGCCAACTGTATTTTCGGTCGTCGCATCAATACATTCCAGATACTGAGAAAAATTAATGGACAAAAACTTTGTTGGCTTCAAACAAACTACATCCCTTTTGAATTATATTCTATCACAAACAGGTCATATGGAATTCCTTTTATACTCTTGCAGAGACTATCCAGAAATGTTATATTTTTTTCATTCCAATGTAAAATTTACCAGTCTGAAAGAAAATACACTTTAGTATCCACATTTCTCCGTCAAATGTAATTCTTATCAATTCACATTATTTTGAA
Organism: Octopus bimaculoides; assembly: GCF_001194135.2. Classification (NCBI taxonomy): domain Eukaryota; kingdom Metazoa; phylum Mollusca; class Cephalopoda; order Octopoda; family Octopodidae; genus Octopus; species Octopus bimaculoides. The sequence continues at coordinate 47,254,526 of NC_068999.1, forward strand.
TTGATCATACATTATCTTGTAGCTTCAAGACTTTAATGATGTGATTGTTTATTTATTAGCACTTAGGCATGTGAGGTCGGATCTGGCTTGTTTGAGCATAAAACAAATAGAAAATTTGGGCCAGATATGGCTGCTTTCGTGCTAAAAGGTTGATAAGGGTTTTAAAAAGCCTACCAAAGTTGGAAGCTCAATTTATTTTCATGTTTCTACCAACCACAGATAAGCTCTTCTCATGCCAGTGACACATAAAAGACAGCTGGTACACTCACACTCTGTGGAGTGGTTGGCATTAGAAAGGGCATCCAGCCGGAGAAACCAGACTGAAGCCTGTTGCAGCTCACTAGGTTATCAGTCCCAGCCAAACCATCTTACCCAACAAAAACCAATGCTAAATGGTGATGATGATGATGGTGATGAATACATAGAAGTTGTAAAAACATTCAACTTATCTCTATAACCTTCTATTTTTTCTAGCTTTTCTTTTTGCTTTTAGTTTACTCTTTGATATAATAGTTATTATATACCAGCAGATGTTTGGGATATAAATTAACAGCAAGTTCTGTATCATAGTAACAAGTGAGAGTTTTCAAACAGATTAATTTGTACAAATACTGTCAAACGAAGACATGTTATCAGAAATTAGGTGTTCGTCAGCCTTGTTACTAGGAAATGATATTTGATTAAGTTTTACTTTCTTCCATTAATCCTCACAGTTACACTATTTTCTTCACTGCTCCCTACACTGAACTGATATCCTTTACACTCAACTCATTCCGTATCTCTAATCATTTGTCACTCTACTTTCACTCAGTGCACTTTTCTACACATTCACCTTTTACCCCTCTTGTATAATATTCTGTTTCATATTCACATTGTACCTGGACCTCACATCTCTTTCTTCATATTCTCTCTCTCTTTCTCACTTTCCAGGTGAACAAATCATGCATTCACCTCTTCAGCAAGACACCTGCTTCTCTCCCTCTATCATAGTCCCTTATTCCTTCAGACTGTATCCTGCTTGGTTGTGGGGTCTTATCTTGTGGATACTTGATGGCATTACCAGTGCTGGAGCCACACAAAAAGCATCCAGTATGTGCTTCTGAGTTGGCATTAGGAAGGGCATCAGGCTGTAGAAACCATGCCAAAACAGACATAGAATCTGGCAGGGTCCTCTGGTTCATCTGTTCTTGGCAAACCGTCCAACCCATGCCAGCATGGAAAAAAGAATGTTAAGTGATGATGATAGGGGTACTTACTGATAATTCATTTTGTCCACAGCAACAGACATATGTCTTGGAGTTTCTTCACAATCATAGATGTTTTTATCATTTTCAGGAATTAAGTCAATATCATGGAAAATAAAACAGCTATAATTATAGTGTTTGAGCGATTCTGCAAAACCGACATTCATGAGCATCCCTCGATTGAAGGCAAATGAATCACACTGAAATAAATTTGAAATGGAAAAAAAATACATGTAATATAGATTATTAAAAAATAAATAGCATACAGTTCATATTTATTTGGAAATTTTTTATCAAGAATAATTGATTCAGTGTTAAAGGAAATGTTAGCATGTTAGCATCCAGCTGTAAAAATCATGCCAAAACTAACCTTGCCTGTACTAGTGCCACATAAAAAGCACTGGTGTTAGGAAGGGCATCCAGCCATAAAACCCCTTCCAAAACAGACACAGGAGCCTGTGGTAGTCTTCTACCTGGCTGGCTCCTGTCAAGCGTCCAATCCATGCATGCAAGGAAGACGAATGTTAAACAATGATGATGATGATAAATATATATATATCATTAACAATTAATGTCCATTTTCTGCACTAGTATGTGTTGAACAGTTCAATTGTACTCCAGTGTCTGCTTTGGCATGGTTTCTATGACTGGATGCCCTCCTAAATGCCAACCACTTTACAGTGGTGCACTGGGTGCTTTTTTTTCCATAACACCAGCATAAGTAGGGTTGCCATTCAGTTTGCATAACTACAAACCCAAGATAAGACCAGTAATTTATGCGAGGGGATATGATGCTTAAAGTATGAAAGAAAGGAGTTGGGAGACAGCAGGTTTTTGCAGAGCAGCTACATAATTACTCAGATTTAGAAGAGAGGGTCAGAATGATTTTTGAGAGCTACAAGTCCAGGTGGCTCCTCAAAGAAGAAGATGAATATATGTGAGTGGGGAATGGAGGAACATGTAGTGTTGATGGCAGTTTGCAACTGTAAAGATTGGGGATGGATGCAGGGAGTGATGGCTGACCAATGATGCATGAGTTGAGGGATGTAGAAAAGAGCAGGGGAGAATGGATTGTAATCATGATAGTAATGATAATACAGTTTACAAACGGAGGAGGACACGAGAGAAGTGATACGACATTGAGCAGGCTGCAGGAGTCGGCTGAAGAAGGGATAGAGAGGCAGGCATAGAGGATGAAGGGAGATAATTTAGTGGTCCAGTTGGGGTGGGGGGATCAGTGTAAAGTGTGAGTGAAGAGAATGACATTTAATGGATGAAGAATGACTGACAAGTGAAATGGTTTCCAATAGCAAGAAAAAGTGGGATGCTTGCAAGGATAGGAAGCTGCGGGGAGAGTGATGAGATGTGATGGGATAGATATTCAGAGGCATTGGGTGAGGTTCCCATTTGTGCATATACATTGACACAGCGTTTCCGCAAGTCATTAAATAGTAATATAGTATTCTAAATGGGATATGACAAAATGTTAGATATTAAAAAATTTGTTCTATCCTTAACAAAATAGGATTATGTTTTAGTTCTTTTCAAACTCCCCCTTTGAATGAGGCAAAATATAATTTTCTTTTATAAATTCTAGATAACAGAATTAAAAATGAATTTAACATACCTGTTCAATGATATAGATTCCATATTCTATTGCCTGTCGCTGTAAAATGGAATGTATGTTATTAAGGAAGATTTTCAAATGAAATTGCCTATCACGGTATGGAATAATAATGGCAACAGATTCATTCATTGAACAGTTGGGTTTATAGTGACCACCAGGTAACACATTACTGTGCATCTTGTTCAGTTGGTCCCAGGAAAGGATCTCTTTTTTTATGGGATGCAAACCAACTGCAAAGATAAATAAAATAAATAAATAAAAATGGAGGAACATCAGTTGATGAATGGCCTTCAGGGACAAATTACATTCATCAATTCATTTCTGAAGGCTGTTTCTCGCCTGAAATGTTTGTAAACCAAAGTTATTTTCCCCATAGGAAATACAAAAGAATTTGAGCAGGAATGTGCACTGAGCAAAAGCTGGACTGAAACTGGTGCTCTTCTACTGATACTCTCAGCTAGTCACCAAGCATTGTTGCCAGCTTGATTGTTTGCTACCAGAGACACTATTCATTACCCAAGATGTTTTATGTTCAAAAACTGATTTGTTTGTGATGAGAGGCATTTGTAAAGCAAGGTTCCAATGTACTGCAAGATTAGAACAAGACAAATTACTAAAATATATTACAAACAGGGCACTGGTATTTATAGGTGGAGTCATGGCTGCATGATAAGAAGTATGCTTCCCAACCACATACATGGTTCTGGGCTCAAACCCATTGCATGACACCTCAGTCAAGTGTCTTCTACTTGGGCTGACCAAAGCCTTGTGAGTGGATTTACTAGATGGAAACTGAAAGAAGCCCGTCATATATATGCATATATATATATATATATATATATATATAGATTAATCTTTACGACAACTTGGAGGAGGATTTCAACCAGGTAGGGCGCTTCCTTTCGATGGAGATGTCACTAGTGAGTGACTGTACACTAAATACTAATTGTATTTCGTGTTTGTTTGGTGAAATGTGTCTGTAAATGAGGTTAATTAATGAAAAATAGAGGACCTATGATGGCGCACTGCCGGCCTCATACGCCATCTTGACTCTCTAATCACACACTTGCTTCGCGTATTTATT
>NC_068999.1:47259823-47260756 GCF_001194135.2 Octopus bimaculoides
TATATATATATATATATATATATATATATATATATAGCAATGTATGTGTGTGTATGTATATATATATATATAGCAATGTGTGTGTGTATATATGTAGCAATGTATTTGTATAAATATATATATATATATATATATATATATACCAATGTATGTGTGTGTGTGTATATGATTATATTTAATTATACAGATACTGACTTGGCTCGTATGTATTTATATGCGTGATTAACTGGCACAATCTATACACTCAATTTTTCCCCTATTCTTTAAAATATATATGCATGTACTTATGCTACGCGCAACTTGCTTTATTTATATATATATATATATATATAAACATGAATGCATACATACAATACAAAATAGGAATGTGTATCTACCAAAAAATGGCTATATGTATACATTTATATTCACACATTTTGTGTTTGTTCGATTAATGGGTAAAATCTACACACTTCCTTATTCTTTCGTTTACACGCATTATACAAACTATACACTGGAGGTGATGTACAGGAATTATATCATAGAAAAAAAATTAAGGTACTCAGAAATCTGGATGGTTGTACATTTACAGATTTTTATTAATAATTATATATATACATATATATTTATATATATGCACACACACACACACACGGATGTATACTTGTATGAATGCATTGTTCTAATATCTATATTTGAAAGATCGTCTATATTTGTATATACACACTTCGATTTATATATATATATATATATATGATTTAATATGTATACACCGATTTTCCTCTTTATACAACACGCATATATATATATATATATATATATATATATATATATACGTACACACGTATGTAAATATACATACACGCTTCGTGTATCTATAACACTGAATGTGCATAGACAAAGTAACGTGTGTGTGTATGTTGATACACACACACACACACACATATATATATA